>NW_020799095.1:7733881-7799707 GCF_003259725.1 Athene cunicularia | reverse complement strand
GGGGGGGAGCAGATGGTGGGATGAAATCTGCTGAGCCTTCTTTAATCAATCGCTAATTTAAGATCAAGACTGAAAGGTGTTTGATGGTGATGAACCTTTTCCACCCTCTGAAACACACTTTAATGGTATTAGTAAGAGTTCAACTCCATGCTTCTGTCAGAGAGCTGTAGCACTTTCTTGACAGTGTGCCAGATTTATATTACAGGTTAAATGGTTGAAATCACTGTATTTAGTAACTGTAATAGATAACAAATGAGAGCTCTGCAAGATGATCTTTTCTCCTTAAGTTATTGGAAAGACTGAATTCAGCTTTATGAAGGAGTACTCTCTTTCATCTGCCAGCATCCTCTCAAAAAAATCCCTCAGAGGTGGGGGAAATGGCAAAATACCTTCATACAGGTGGCATGGGGTGTTTGCAGGGAGCTTGTTTTCATCCAGATGTTCTGGAACACAGATGACATGTCCTCTCCATGGGTTCCAGACATCAAGTGCTGACAGAGCACTACAACAGTCACAAACCAGGAGGAGTATCAGTTCCCTCTGCCTAGGAAACACTTTGCTTTGGACTTGGTATATTTGCCATTGAGCTCAAGCCTCTGTACTTGTCAGACATTTAACCAAACTAAACGCATGTTTAAAAGATATTTATTGGATGCTGCATCCTGTACTCACACTTGTCTTGAAAATCCTAAGAAAAGAGGTTATGCCTAAGACTCCATTATCATGATGCAGACTGTACTAGTACTCTGCTAATATGTAAGTCCAACCCATAGCCTGATTACTTCTTCTGCCTGATAGTAATTCACAGAACTGCAGTCGGGATCTGTGTTTATATCCAGCATTGCTGCATCTGGCACGTTACAGTAGGGTTAATGACTCATTGCCAGAGGGTAGTTCAGCTGTAGGTCAGAACCTTCTTCTCCATAAAACAAAGAACAAAATTTTGTGTAGACTGACTTGCTGTGTAAAATGAAGGAAATTTTGTCTGTTGGCAGTCCAATGTTAATCACTAACTTCCTGCAGAAAGATTTCTGCTATTTCAGTCTGTTGGCTGGTCCTGGAGTAATCGCAGCTCTCCGTTAACCATACAAAGAAACATTTGGCAGAGCTTGCTGCAGCCTGTTTTCCTATGTCAGTGCCATAAAACACATTTTGTCACCTCGGAATTGCTGGGATCTCATTGTCTAGTTTGTGAGCAACCACTTTTTGCTTTGTTAGTGCAAACTGAGTTTTGTGTCTTCTTGAGGAACATCTCTTGTTCTGACTTGCCACGTCATAGGAAAATTGCCACATGAAGTCATCCTGCAGTCCCTGTTCTGTTAAGTGGAACATTTCAGACACTCATCCTGTCCACATGGTAACTCAATGCTAGTCACTGGTATGAGATCTCTGTGGACAGTTTTTAAAATAAGAATTATTATTTATGTGTTGTAGTAGGTAATAGGTTGTTCTTCGAGGTGTATGTTCAAGCCTATGTTCATCATGCTGTACTCGTAATTCTTTGCCTCAAAAGAGTTTTAGATCTTCTTGATTCCTTATTGATAAAGAAATGGGGAGCTGGTTGTTCCTTCTCCATCTGGGACTTCAAGACAGCCAGACCACAATAATGGGTGTGTCAACTGTATCACCAGCAAAATCCATAAGACAATGTAACTTAAAGAACCAGTTAAAGTAAAACAATGTTTCTGTAGCATTTAGCTTGTAGGTAAACAAAGGGTAAATGAGTTAGCTCAGTGTTCTAGTTCCGTACATCAGTCTGCAGCCAGACTGTTACCTTTATTTGAGAAAGGGTCCCCTGACTATGAAGTAAATGTGGTTTGTGGGGATTGTTGTGTATAAAAATGGTCTCCTCCCCTGCCTGCCCTTTGCTCTCAAATTTTGTACCTACTTTTCTTCTTATTCTGTCTGTTGTGCTTGCTTCTGAAAGAGTTTTTGTATTTATTAATTTTGGTGTGATGACTCTTCTAATCTTTTCAGGTTTGCATGTCTTTGTTTTACTTATCTTAATGTTTATAACCTCCATGGGAGAGGCGTCGTTAGGCTGTAATGCAGTGAGCTCCATGAACCTGATTTAGTAAATGTACTCTTTGCCTTGTTGCAGTTCACCCTGAACTCTAATCAGTTGTTAAGCATTTTAAAGTCCCTGTACAGTGACTATTTTGAAAACATCCATTTATTTGCCACTGAGTGTTCCACAGCTCTACACACAGTGACAATGGAATTAATCCGGGAAAAGAAATGAGCTGAAAAAAGTCATTTAAGTACTCATGCCAGCCTTGCTCCACTAGGCAGTTTGTTTATATTGATTTTATTAGGACACAAACAAAGAACTAAGGAAGAAAAGAATCTATTCTGAATCGTGCTGTTCACTCATCACAGTATTCAGCATTTGAACAAAATCTCCCAGCCTCTCAACTAGATTAAATTGCATTTAATTTACCCTCATTATACACATATTTTGGTTATAACACTCAAAATACTCAGTTCTTGAAGGCCTTCATTTCAATGAGAACAGAATGTTCTGGTTTGGAAAGAAAAGCCTGGTGCAAACAAAACTGAATACTGAAATCTGAAATTGAAAGTGGAGTGAGGTGGAGGAGCGGCAGGAAAGGTAGTTTTATATAGCGCACTCATAAGATGTTCCTTCATTTGATTTTTAATTTCACATTTATACCAAAATCAAGCAATTTCATTGTCTTCACGGTAGAAAAAATGAGTGATTCCTGCCTTCATAATAATGCTGAAATCTATGTTAACTGTGAATTATCACATTTCTACTTGAAGTATATCTTTATTTTCCTAATACGCTAATTAGGCTCTGGAGGATGTGGGGGTAAAAAAGAAAGGCCAATATTTTGGCACATCTAATCACAGTTACATCTAATTAAGAACTCTTAGCCCCCCAAGAAGACATGATCATGATGACTCATTAATGCTTGATCATGGTGCTATGAAACATTCTTTATATGTCAGTGGTTTTTTTTCAGGATGCTTTTTACAGATGCTCATGTAGAGCTTTTCCATACCTGTGTGACAACATGAAAGAACAAACCATGACTGTTGACAGAGAAGCATCATGGCAAGGAAACAGTGACAGCATTTCTTTGGCAAAGCGGTGATAAGACTTAGCTCTCCATGTCAGAGTTGAGCAAGTGGATGAGTAGTAAATTATAAAATTCTGAATGTTAGAAGTTGTTCGTTTCATGCAAAGGAACAGTAAGCTGAAAAGAATGATAATAAAGTCAATGGTCAAATTAGAAAGATTATTTTAACAGTGACATTTATGGTGGGTTTTTTTAGTAGAAGAGAGGGAGGGATTTGTGCAGGCATAAAACCTCAGAGATTCAGTTGACATGGAGATGAAAGAATTTGGTGTTGGGACAGGTTTCACATTTGCGAATGATTCTTCGCTCTCTAGTTACACGTTTTATTTCATGAATGCATGGATTAAAATTCTTAATGCATTTTGGAGATTTGTTTAGCTTGTTTGTGAAGTGAAGAGTAGATTTAGAAAATAATGATCTTGAGGCAATACTATTGGGGAGAAGCAATTTACTGAATGTAAGTACTTCTGCAAATCCTTGGAGACAGAATTCTCGAATTACAGTATCTAATTCCATGGAAATATATTAACTTGAAATTGTAACCTATTTAATTCTCTTTATACAGAAAAGATTGGTTTGTTTTGGAGGCTTATTAATCAGCAGATACACTTTTCTGAGAGCTATCATTATAATGGTTGTGAAAGCCTCAACTGTTTTCTAAAACATAGATATTAAAACCTGTGCAGTTTTCCTGTTGGGTGAAATGTCCAAATCTGTTTCACTTCATTATTTTTTACAAGAGTCAAGAAACACAAAAGTCTTCTGATGGAATAATCAGCCCAACTCTATCTCCCAATCGAGATCTAGCTCGTAGGGTTTTCGGTGATGTTTGATGCTTAAAACGCCTAATGTTTTGAAAGACATTCCAGAACAGAATTAATTATCAATATCAAAATGGGGACTGAAGGTTCATTAATGATACAATGGTTGTAAAGTGGGACTAAAGTGAGTAGTAAATGGAAGGAAACTTGCCAAACCACAGTTTTGCTCCTTATGCTCTGGATCATTATTCAAGGTTGCACTGCAGTTTTTATTCCCTGCAATATTCCTACCTCAGTCTGTGATAAATTAGGTGATGTTCAGTGAGTGAGGTGGCTTCACCTAAATTGAATTTTATTTTCACTGTTCAATGGCAAAGTGAATACTTTCTTCTCTGCTTAGAACCTAACCACTGTTCCGTGATTTACATACTGTTTATTATTCGGGATACACAGTTCAACCTTACACAGTATAGAGCACAATCTATACTTAAGCAGTGTAAAATCAGAATTCTCTCGTTTGCAGATAAATGGTAGTTCCACATAAGTCTTGGATCTTCAAAATTGTAATTACTCTCACTACTTTTTGTTTCTCTGTTGCCTGCTGTATTCTGAGTTGTGAAGAAGGTAGGGATTTTGCAGAAATAATGTATGATAATGTAATCAGAAGCCAAAGTGGGATTTTCAGAAATGGTGATGGATTAAGCATCTAATTTCCCCTGTCTATCACTACAAATTATGCGTGGCCTTTAGAAATTTTTGGAAAGTTCATCTTTCTTTCATTTCAGTTGCCAAATACAAAATAGAATCAATGCTATTTATAATCTTTAACCTCAAGTAACTCTTATCAGACTGGCTAAGACTAATTTTTAGGTATACTTCCTCCATAACAATCTGTGCAATTCAGGTGTTACTCATAACTGCCAACAATTGGAAAACTTAATACAGCAAGTGAAGTGCTGTGTCTTCAATGTTGTTAGACTGTGGAGAGGAATTTGCAGTGGTCTCAGAAGAGACAACACAGGTTTCTGCTTTCCTAAATCTAGCTGACTAGCTCTTTTGTGCTGTAATCATTTATAAATGCATTTGCATTACAAATCTTGTTTTATTACAAGTTTCTTATGTTTTCCATGTTGTACGGTATGATTGTTTGCAATATAAGGAAATTGGTAAACAAAATTCCAAATTACTTTTATCCTGGGAGGCAAGATTCCATAGTAATTTAGATTTTGATGAAGCAGCTAGATGTTTAATATATTCTTCTAAAATGTATTCTTGTCTTCACTTGTCTTCAGTGAGCTGTCCAGAGGTCATCAGATGCTGCATTTGATGAAAAAAGTGGTTTGATACATATAAGTAGGAAGATGCATGATTGATTATTGAGGTACCTCATCACTTGAATTTATTGTAAATTCAAAATAGCATGAAATGCATTAAAAAATACTCTTAACATTCATTTAGGTGACAGTCCTTGTGCTCTCTGTTTATATACTATATTGTAAATTTTTTGGTAGCTTTTTCAGTTTCATCATGTTTCAGAAATTTCAAAGTTGTATAGTAAAAGGACTTACAGTAGCTTCTAAATATAAACAAGCTTAAAAATAAATCCTGCAAAACTGCAACGATCCATTTAATAAAATCCCCATTTTTGTAAATGCCCTGAAAGGAGTGGGTGAAAATAGTGTGACACATCATGTGGGCTTAATCTGTTTCGTATAAATTTGCTGTGAAAGCTCTAGTTCGATATAGATAATGTGCAATCTGTTCTAAACATCCAGTTGTACAATAAGGGTAATTTGTGGGAGACAGTTATGGATCTCAAGAGCCCTTTCATCATTCAGAGTATTGAATTAATCTCCTCCTAAATGCTCATTCAGAAGGTGCCAGAAGACTGCTCTGTTTGGTTGCCATGGCAGATATTATTCTCCTGGCTCCTTGGAGAGCTAAATTTCTATAAACTGTGAGTGTTTTCAAGTTTATCAAAGCAGTAAGCTGTAGTTACTCTGATTTTTGTTGTTGTTGACAGTTTGCTTCTGTCCTATGCTTGCATTAGTTTTATTCTTTAAAAAATGTTCTAAAATTTCATTACCTGCTTGCTCTCTCAAATAGAACAGTAACTTTCATTTAGAGACAAAAAGGACAAAAAAGTATTTTGCATCTAGTCTTACAGTCTTTTTAAAATAAAAATAAGTCAGAAAGTTCAGTACCTGTATGCTGGGAGACTGGTGAAAATGACAGAACTCTAATAAATGCAGGTTGTAAGCAGGGAAGGGAATGAGAATACTTTTCTCAAGTCTGTACGGGGGCAGATACTGTGAAGGAGATTGGACTGATTTCTTATACAATAAACTTTTTTATTTGCATGTTCTCATGTTACACACAATCTGCTTATGAGTAGCAGAACTAATGAAGCCTGATTTCCTTGGGATTTATGTTTGTTCTAGTCTGAACCTATATACAGCTGTGCACATGTCCTGATTAAACGACTGGCAGCTACTTGCTGGATGGTAGAAGGAATTGAGTTACAGTTGTGTTTTCAATGATAGGGTGTTGGTTTGAATTTTCTTTGTCAAGCTACTAATTTTCCTAAAATGAAGAGGCACTTCATATCCTTGAGACCTCTGCAAATTTCTAACTTTTGTTGAAATTGGCTGGTAGCTGGAAGATTACTTCATGGTCCCTTCCTCCATGGCCATGTCCCTTTAGATGTCTGATTCTGGTGATTTTTGAAGAGATGTATTGTCACTGTGAAAGTCGCAGATTTTAGGAAACAGTTGTTGGCCACCACCGAAATTCAGAAACAAACCTGAGCTTTAGAGAAGAATTATTTAATAATTATACTGTAGTAATACATCCTGTCAATTCAAGATGTGTGGTTATGTTTGTTGTTTGCTTGTCTGGATGTATGTTACAGTGTGGATGCACATGAGCTTGAGATTTTTATTTTCTTTCTATGTTTTGGTTAGTCAAAATAATTGCACTCAATTTAAGCCTATCACTAGGGAGACTAACTGGGTAACAAGTCATCAGAGTTTGCAATGAGATGCTTGCCTCACATGACCCAGGTACAGACATCAGTGTTCAAGTTACACTGTTGACCTCTGAAAATTCTGTGGTCCTGACACCTGAAAAGTAACCCCTCCTTGTTTCCTACTGTATTAGCAAACCTTTCCCTTTCAGAGACATCCAGAGGCAAAGCTGTTCTTGGCAGTCATGTGATAGCTGTGCAGCTGAAAGACTCAAATCTTAACTCCTAATCAACTGTGAATATGTGGGAGGATACTGCTTTGAATTAGTGACAATGTGAATGATCCTATGGACAGTCATTGAAGGGAGGAAAGGAAGCTATCCATTAATAATTGGAGTTGTCAGAAGTGTTATGTTTATATGCAAATTTACCATTTACCTACTTCCAACTCTTTTTTAGTCTAGCATGAGGGGACAGGGCAGTTAGAGCTTTTCAGGTAATGGATAAGCAAAAAAGTATTCATGCTCTGCTTCATTACGAATATGCACCCACAGTGTGAAAATGCGTAAGGATAGCATGTGTTAGACTTCCTGGAAAGGTGGCATTTGGTGTGTGTACAGCATGTGAAAATATTAAGAACAAACCTGAGGGTAAGGCAGATACTTGGAGAATTGAGAAACTCGGAGTAGGATAAAGAACTTGAAATGGATGTAGAAAATACATTCATTACCATTGCATTTTCTCTTTAAATCAGATTTGTTTCTAGCACAAGATTGGGGAAAATGCCATTCTGGACAGAACCTATGTGTAGTTCAGACTGCCAGCAAATCTGTTAGAGACCGTCTCATTGAAACAACAGCTGAACTATGAAATTACTGAATTGTGAAGTGATTAAACAAAAATGAATATAAGAAGGTTAGTCACACTAACATGAGTGCTTCTTTCAATATGTAAGCAAAATAGATAGCACATAAGTGGAGCAAATGAGGCCTGACGTGTTGATGAAGCTTTTTTTTTTTTTTTTTTAACCTGAATGTCTGCAACAGTCAGCATACAAGCATTGCCTGTTCTTTCATTCTCCTGTGGTGCATCATAAACACAGCATTTCTGCTGCATTTGAAGTCTCATACGCTTCTGTGGAAAAGCAGCAAGACTTGACATTTAGGAAATGTGGGAGGGTTTGTGTTCAAAGAAAGATGGTTAGGGTCAAAGAGCATGTCCGTCTTTAATTAACATGCAGCATCCTTTTCAGCTAGCATGGGGAATATTTTAGGTGCTTTTTGCCAAGTGTGTAGTTAATTCATTACATGCTGTGCTGTAAAAACTGCAAGAAATGTATATTTGCCAAGCTGAAAATAACCATTTTTTATTATTCATACGGAGGACAGGATGTTGTATGTTTAACAGATTATAAAATACTAAAACCTATTCTTAGGTAATTTAGAAAGTAGACAACAGTGGAGTTCCCTTAACCTCTTTCTTCCTGAAGTAAGTATTAAACTGAAGGTCTGACGTATATATTTTTGTCAACTCAATGTAATACTCTGCTAGAAACTTTTTGAAATCATGGGGTATATGTTGAGGCTTTCTATAGACAGGCATGTATTCATCATTGCCTATGTATCAGACTTGGTATTGCTGTGTTACAGAAGCAATATTATGTTGCTGCTCTGTGTTTATTTAATAAGAAACTGAAGTCTCTAATACTCAGAGGGAATTTTCATAAAACCCAAATTCATTTATATACATGGAAAGCATCACGCCATTATATAAATAGCTGTATGATTAAACAAAAGAGTAAGTTTTCCTGTACTCTCAGCACTGGTTCTCTCTGATGTGCAGTTATACAAATTACAGGTAACACGGCATGTGGTGAGAGGTAGCTCATATGCAAAAGAGAACACTGTTTAGAGCAGGTCATTGGGTGAGATAATGTCTTTTTGCTTTTGAGAAGCAAGCTGTCAGGAGGTTTCAATGGTACTGTTAGGCTCTGCATACCAAACCATGCTTTCTAAGATGCCAGCTCATATAAAAAGGATTAGAGAAGCCAGGAGGAAAATACCTGGCAAAAGAACTAAGTTCAGACAGATACTTTTCAAGGCTTTATTGTATTTTAAAGTTTTAGTAAAATAAATGAAAATTAAAGGGAAAAGTAGGACTAGAAACAAATAGAATATTTTTTAAGGTACTATAGTACTGTCTTTTTTTTTTCTTTTCTATTGACAGCAAGTAAAACTTCAGAAATTATTTCAGAGCATTATGCTCCTCTTTAGTTTGCTAGGTTATTCACCCAGTAATAGGTGTAACGTGCACTGCTTATGGCTATATATCCTGTGAAATGGATTGTAAAGAGAAAGATTTTCTTTCCAAATAAGCATTTGGAGAATCTGAAGTTTAATAGTTTAGTTGCCCTGTTTGTTTTGGTTTTTGGGTTTTTTTTTTCTCATTTACAGGCTTTGCTACCTTTTTTTTTGATTGCTTTAGTTCTTGAGTCTGTTAAGACTGCATAGCCAATCTGTGATTTTTATTTTTTTTTGTCTGATTCCCTTCTTTTCTTAGGCATATCTTTTTTTCTTTTTATCTGCTTCTTCAGATGATGATAATACTCATATTACAGCATATTCTTTTTTATTCTACTGCCTTAATTTTTGTTTCATGTGGAAGATCTAGTTGGAATGTGTATGGAGAAACAAGCATACGTGGTTGGTCATTTCTGTAGGGGTGTTGCCTTTTGCCCAGCCATAGCTGTACTATCTACCTTATCTTGGAGCAAGGCTGTCAAGAGCAATGTATACTGCAGTAGTGCACATTTCAGTTGAAGAGTCTGCTGTAGTTCTGTGTCCTCTCTTTGGTCCCTCAGAGCAGAGGAGGAAATGCTCAAAACATGTCCTTATTTGGGAAGAAGTTCTTACCTTGTCAGACACTCAAAGTTTGGTAGAGTTTGGCTTACTCTGGATGAAGGGTACAAGTTATAAAGGAACATCTCCCAGATAAAATTCTGGAATGAAGTAATGAAGAAGTTGAGCAGAAAGGATGGAAGGGTGCAGAGAGTAACTATCTCGGGGAAAAAAAGAAGAAAATAAACCCCACCCCAAAACCCCAGGGGAAAGCAGCAGAGATACTCAAGATCACAAAGCAAGGATTCTTCCTTTCAAAGGTCAAAACCAGTTTTTGATACTAGAGCAAGTGTTTTCTTTAGAGATTTTACATAAGGACAGAGGCTGATCAACATTTGATACCCAGGTAAATGAAGATAACACTAAAACTATTCCAAAAAAAGCTGGGCAAAAAAATATTTTGAGCGATATTGCTCTAATGGTTGATCAAACTTTCAGGAATGTGACCAATCATAAATCCTTCACAGACATGTTAGGGGGTAAATTTCAGTGCAAAGAAAAGTATTTTCACAGTTTAGCAGACATGAGCATGCATGATGACTCTACAGCTTTTGATAAGAAAGAAATAGGAGGAAGTTGCAGGATTTTAAGTCTTCATAACTATTTTGGTAATTCTCATGTATGAGATGGTACATCTGCCAGAATGGCTCACCAAACCTAGGTTTTTAAGATTAAGGTCAGACACTGAGACAAAAGAACTGTGTGTGGTAGGTGACTATTTTTATTGCAGTGTTTATATAGCTGTAGCACTTAAAGGGCTTACACACATTAGAAATTCTGTTGCCTTAGCTCTTTAGAGAAATGCACAAGTGTTAAGTTCCTGCCCAAGAGGTCTTTTTGGACATCTGTGCCACATATACAGGTCACCGTCTGCTTGGCAGTGCAGGTTCCAAAAGCTTTGTACAGTTCTGCCTGTGAACAGCTTTTGGTTACCTAGGAGGAAAAAAAGACGACTTGAAAAACCTTGGGTGGGAACGCAGCCCTAGATGTTTAAGGACAATTTCACATGCTGTTGGAAGAGCAGGACTGCCTGAAACAAAACAGGGATTGCTGGATGTTTGTTGAAAAGAAGCTCTGTGCTGGTGCCCTATTTGCTTGAATAGTTTGAAATGAATTGAAAACCTAAGGAATTCTGTTTCCCTGAAGGGATGAGGTTTCTTATCAGCATTTTTGTAAGCTGATGGATTTTTTCAGAAGGTCAGAGTATTCATATATATATTTATATATATAAATATATATATATAAAGGAGTAATAAATTTGCTAAATAAAGTAAGTTTCTTGTGACTCTTGGTCCTTCTGGTTTCTGACTTGAGAGATGCTGTCAAATTAGTCAGTCTGTCTCTTGATGGAACTTGGTGGAGCATCTTTAGGGAGATGGAGAGTTCTTACCACATTGTAGCTAACATTTGGTAACTAGTGGTGAGGTCAAATCTTAAAGAAATGAAAGACAGATTGGTCTGGGTTGGTGAAAGTACTGTTGAGCAAATCCAAAATTTAGCTGGTCTGCCAAGTTGAGAAACCCTAAGTGACTAAATTAGACTTATGTATGGTAAGAAGCCTTTCTTCTGCAGGTGGGACACACCCAGTATTTCCTTACTTGTTTTTAACTCATTGACGTTGAAATGATCAGACCAAACCATTAATTAGTTCATCCAGTTAGTTCTTCTCTGGGAGTGATCAGTCCTGTTGTTTCTATAAGAAGTGTACGAAAGTGTAGTGAACGCAGTTAAAACTTTGGAATAACTATTAATGGGAGCAGTTGTTTACTTTCTGTATCAGTCAGTATTAGGCTTATCTCATGAATGGGAAGAATTTTCCTATCTCAAAATGAAGATTATTTTTAATGCCACTGTGGGGGTTACAGTTTGTTGAATAAACATCTAATACAAGAGCATTTATATGGATGTTAGTAATTCTGAGTTGTATATTCTTTTCTATTTTTTGCACTGATCAGCAGAAATCAAGAAAAGAGTTTCACTCATGCACTAACACAGGACAAAGACTTCTTTTTAGTTGAACCCCTGCAGATTCCATAAGAGTGAAAATTTTGTTAAGTTGTTACATATTTTTCCCAATATTATTTGTGATTATTCCTCTGTCACAGAAAGATCAAGCAAAGTCAAGTTCAGCATATGGCAGTTTCAATGGGATACATTTCTTTGATCAAAAGTTAATAAGATTCCAAAATCCAAATATAATTCTTGGAAGGTTATTTGTATATGAGATTAATACTTAGTAATATAGAGTAACATATATAATATATATTTTAAATTAATGTTTAAAGGTAATTAGACTATAGGATATACTGTCTGCTGATCTGAAGTGTGAATTGCCCATAACATTATAGTAGCAGTATTGGCCAATTTTCAGATTTCACAGGTTACAAATGAGGAAGGCATCAGGAGGAGAATTTTCAAGGTGAGAAAACCTAAAAAACCAACACATGGAAACCAAACCTAATAGCCCCCTGTCAAAATTGTTGATAGTGCCCCTTTAAATACACTCTGATTTAAATACTGACACTGCTCATTCCTGTGAAAATAGCATCATTAAAATCATCTTTATTTGTTCTTCTCTGTGTGTGTATGCATTTTTAAAATATTTTTTTAAATGTATGTATAGATGCAGTATACAGGTACAGGGAGAGAGAGAATGAGAATCTGTGTGTGTAGATGCTACTGAGTTCTTTTGGAGATGCACTTTTACAGTGGCTTATTATAAACTACAGCCTACAATTCAATTTCTTTTTACTGGGCATACTCTTTTCCTTTGATGCATTTCCTTACACCGTATTAATAGGAATTAATTACTGTTATTTCTTATTAATATGGAAAATGATGCACACTGTATGATAAGTGTTTGCCTTAGATTATTGAAGAAATCTTTTGCTATGGGTGAAAATTATTTTATGGAAGGATGTAACTGACTGCCATAGATTTTGCAGTTCTGTTGGTCCTATAATGGTATATGGAATTTTCACTCTGCTTTCTGATTGTTTCCAGTGCCAAAAAGGAAACATGAGTGTGTGAGCACTGACATATTATCAAGCTCAAAGTGCAGGAAATGGATTTCTGCAGCTTGTTAATATTTTGTAATTATTTGTCCTGTCCCAGCTTGCATATTTGATTTGCCCTGAAGGATCTGTGGGAAATGTGTGTTCACCTTCCATCTTATACCATCACATAAATTTACAGTGAATTAACTAGGTGACTCACTGGATAATATTAACTCACTTTACTGATGCAAAATCATATGATGTTTTAAACATTTATTTAGAGTCCTTTGACAGCACTTACTGGCATGTTTTTTAAAATCTAGTTTGACAGATGTAACAACCTATTTTATAAAGGTCTTACTATAAAATGTGTAAGACAACATATATTTTCTGACAAATGGTAAGGTTGTACAATGTTTCTATAGCAATAGTACAGAGTTTTAATGTGCTACAGCTAATGCGTTGAAGAGAAATTACTTTAGATACTTGTGGTTGCATGTTAGATAATATATTGTTATATTGTAATATATATAATATATTATTGTTGTGATAGATTAAAATTGAGAAGTAGGAATGCTATGGTACTGGTAACCCAGGGTACCCGGTAAAAGGACTTTGCAATGTATAAGAAACATTTCAAAGCAAAGCCTTGAGGTTTGATAGAATTAAATTAGTGTGGCAGTTTAACATGAATCACAATAGCTAATCCCTCAGTGCATGCTGAAGCTGGCACCATTAGTTCTAATTTCCATTAAAGCAAAAGAAGGTCAGTCTGGAACAGTGGCTGGGCTGAAGCAGTATATATCTGTTTGAAACATTCATTTCTAGGCTTCGATTTGTTGCCAGGCTTTATCCAGCCCCTCAGAGCAGAGCAGCAAAGTGTGGTTGTGCTAGTGGTACTTTGTTCTTCCTTTCCTTTCCTCCCCACTGCTCCTGAAAAGCGGAGCAGGATGATGGGAGCGGGAGGAGTGCGGCTCTTCCCACCGGGGAGCTGCCAGCTCCAGGGCCAGCCGTCTTGGCGGTTTTCCTGCCAGCAAGTTTGACCCTTACCGACCAGTGAATTTAGATGCAGAAGGGAGCAATTCCTCAGTTTGAAGGAATTGGAAGTAAAAAATCTAAGGGAGAGGGTGCAACTAGGAGGGTAGAACACAGGACAGGGAATGGAGAAGGAATAAACAAGGAAAGGGAGCAAAACGCTTTAATAAAACAGAAATACTTGAAAGAAATGAAAGAGCAGAAAAAATAAGGAGGAGTGTTACCAAGGCGTATGAAAATGGATTTACTCTGTTCATGTAAAGGTTGCATAGATACAAGGTTCATGTTGAAATAGTTAAAGAATAATTTCAGTATGCTTACTGTTTTTTGCAATCATTCAAGTTTTGTTTAGAAGGCAACAGTTTTAATATGAAGTTCTAAACCTAAAAATTAGTGTTACTAAAATAAATTCTAACAAATTCATATGTATTTTTACATAATAGAAGTAATCTGCTTATGCCTTTATGCATTGTTTTGCATGACATTTAAGTTAACAGAAACTGGGATTATAAGGTTGACGAGGTTTGAAAATAATAAAATTAAGTAGTCAGAAATAATTCCAGTATTTTTTCCAATCTGAAGCTCATCCTAAAATCTTTTTCTGTAATTGTTCAGTTATATAGTGTAGGGTGTTCCAAGGCACTAAAGCAGATCTCAGAAACAGAGTACATGCTAATATTCAGCATATCTACAGATTGTTGTCTTCATGTTACAAAGCTGCTTAAAAATTCATATCTCTTCAGCCTGAAAATAGTAGCTATTATACAGCTTTAATTTTCCATAGCTTGCTCTTTATTGAAAAATAATTTCATAACACTTTGCAAAGAAATTGCTGATGGTATTAGAGGCAGAAAACCACAAAAAATTGTTAGGGTCTCTGATAGCAATACAGATAGCTCTGAAGAAGGGGGCTGTGGAGGAAAAGCACCTCGGGCACAGCAGTACTGCTAAGTACAATAATTCGTTGACCTAAGGCAGAGGAATACTTCATTGTTCTAGTGAAAAAGCAAACAGAGAGAGAAGCTTTACAAATCCAGCACTACATCACTTCTAAACAAATGCAGTAAACAACCTGTAGCAAAAAGGTTTCCTTTCCATTAATTTGTTGGAAAAAGGGAAGAGTTTTGTTCACTTGTAACCTAGGAAGCACATAAAGGGCAAGTCTGGCTTCACTGCAGTAAACGAGAATTTTGCTGTTGCCTTCAAGGAAACCAGACCTTTACCCTTCGCTTGGTTGTTTAAAATTACTGCAGACATAGCAGATTATAAGTATTGGTATAACTATCATTTGATATACTTAGCTGTTACAACTTTACTCATTTTGAAGAAAAACAGAGTTTTTCTTCTACCAAACTACCAAACCAACCTTTTACTCATCTTCAAAATATCTGTGCAAGCTAATTCAACGTTTTTACTGATTGTCCTACATGCTTATTAGGCAATCTTTTACAGTTCTCTAAGAATAATGCTTTGTATCCAGTTGTGCATCTTCAATGAAAAATGGCAAGTTTAATAAGCTGTATGTGTCCTTTGTGTGTGTATCTGCGTAAGGGTTGTAAGATTAAGGGTTTCTCTAGGCCAGACCCCAAAGTGGCAGTAAGCAGATACCCAGGATAGAGCAAAGGGCAGGACCAACATATATAGCCCCGTAATATTTTCCCATCCTCAGCCTGTGCTTAGTTCGAGAACTTTCTGAGCCAGATCACACCATAAATCCACCATAACTAACTTGAGTAATTGGAGTCTGAATAGGTATATGACTTTATTTGATCAGATCGATATCAATTTAAATCTATTTTTAAAAGCAAATCAATATCTGTAACTGATCAATACTTATGCTTAGCCCAGTGTTTAACAGCAGGAAAACAAGTTGCCTCTTTTTCCACATGTGCATAGTTTTCCCACAGAGCAGGGTACTTGGCAGAAGGGGCATTTGCCTTGTCGCAGGTGTCTTTGGTGGAAGAAGGAATTCTGTCAGTGATGCTGTTGCCATTCTGAAAGTATTTGTAAAGGGACCTTTGATAAAATCAGTAGAATGGATTTCTTCAAAATGTTTATAAAATTACGGTAACTAGCAATTGGTTACCAGCTCTATGTTGATTATTTTTCAGTTGGCTGTGCACAGGCAATAGCAGAGTGCCCACAGAAAGTAGAAGAAAGCTTGTCTTTGAAGAGGAAGACAAGAATGAAAATATTACCAGAAATTATATTTTAAGGACAGGTACTTGGGTCAGAAGCGCCTCTACATGAGAGGAGAACAAATAAGATGGCCTAGCAGGTCCCTTCTGGTGCTGGTCTTCAATTCTTTGACTATTAAACTCTTGAGTATAATTGAAAATGGTTCTTCTTCACCAAATACTTTAAAGATTGAATAATTTTTCCAGTTTTAACTGCAGTGAAGTTTTTTTAAAACTGTGATAACAATAACTTTGGAATTAAACTTACTTTCCATGCTGATATGGCAGATAAACAGAGAGACAAATTCCTTCTTAGGGAAAACTTCTTCAGAAGAGTGATTGCTTTTGCTGTGTGTCAGCCCAGCACTTAGTGTGGGAGTCTGATTTCTAAACATGTGGTTTATACTTCCAGTATATTTTAATATTTTCTACTTATACCGTTCAGTTGTTTGTTTTATCTCGTGTCATCTGATGTATTTGTCAGGCTGAAGTTTCTTGCTGGCTGCAAGAGAGATGGAAAATTTGTACTTGCAGCATTGTGACTGGTGCGTGGTAGCAGGACAGAGCACAGCCATTCACCCTCCATGTTTATCTGCTTTTTATATCAGATTTATGTCACAGATAAAAATTTCCAAAAATAGTGCCCGAAGTTGGGTTTTAGTTTCGTATCAGGAGTACAGTCTAGATTATTTAAATAATTCTCTGTATAGCAAAGTAACCTGTTGTTGTTACTAATTTTTTGGAAACCAAGCAGGCCTCTGTGCGGATCCACAAATTAATGAATTTGGAAAGAAATGTGAACCCGGGTTGCAACTCAGGCCAGCTGGTCTTGGGCTGGGCCTAGGCGTGACTTTGTGTCTGCTGGCAGAGCAGGACACGGTGCTAGGGCTTTGTGTGCTTAGGTGTTGAGCTTTGTGTGCCTGGGTTTCAGTGATGGCCAATTCTGTGGCCAGAAAGTCGTGGGATTATGAGGTATTTTTTTGTTGTCTTCTGAGGGTTGGGCATAATTCATTTTGAGAGACCATCTCTGGTTTTCACAGTCTATTCCCTGCTGTTGCACAGATTACAAGGAGACATATTCATGCTCTTTGATTTTTTTCCTCTGTTCTTTTTATGGCATTAGTTTAAACTAGTCTTTTGCCTTTTGTACAATAGATTTTGTTAAAGGATTTTGGCAAAAAGTATGTGGGTTTTGGAATGTGTAATACTAGAATAGACATTGTGTGGTCTCCTTTGGCTAAACCTCTACAACGTGGGTTTATGCACTCGAGGGAGGCTTGTGTCTATAACCCGGCAGGTCCCTTTCAGCCTTGAGTTGGAAAAAATGGAAGCATGAAGCTCGCATATCTTTGCTTGTCTTAAAAGTGTTCGACCAAAACACACATTCTCTGAGAAGTTGAGTGAGCTGTGTATTTTTGACATCACCTGAGCACTTTTATCATGTGAGGAGGAAGGACTGTTGGCTGTCTCACTGCAGTGCCACCGACTGCCTTAGAGTGTGTTGCTGCTGGTGCTCATGTTTTTTTCAGACACGGGTTTGCTGGTTTCGCTCTTTCTCAGCTGTGCCTCCTGAATCATGAGTCAGGGTGAGTGCAAAGCATGTGAGTTTAAGGAGTAAATTAGCGTATACTGAGCAACCTGGTTCTTAGCCAAGCTGTTGCTGCTATTGCAGTTGGTATAAGGTTAAAACGCAGCTGTGTCTGCAGTTACACTTAAGTGTCAGGCATATCCATGTATTAGGGGTTTGTGTCTGGAGGCCTCCTTAAACTCTCAAAGCACTGAGTATTTCTCTTCCAAAGGCTAAGTGCCTGCTCAGGGGCATCATGCTTCACACAAGCTTGTTAAACTTCAGAGAGGAGGAATGGTTTGTTTCACCCATTTTCTCTTGATTGTAACTAGTAACTGCAAACTGGTAATTAACATTATCCAAAACTCATGATAAAATAAATTTTATCATAGCTCACCCTGAAATCATTAAAACATTGTTGACCTAGGGACAAACTACACCCTTAAACTGTAGTGAAATCTGTCTGACCCCGGTCACAAAATTAAAGCAATGTATGACTGACGGGTACAGATCTGGAAGGACTGTGCATTCCACCCCTCTATTCCCGTGTTCATGTTGATCAAGGTCATGTCACTTTGGATATTTTTGCATCATTGCTTTCATAGCTATTCAGTAGTTTGTGATTCCAAAATCTATTGACAGGCTGTTTATTGGGTGAGAGGTAATTGCATAAGCTAAAGGGGAGAGCATATGCTAGGCTGGTTTGGCATCCTGTGAGTGCGGTTAGAGCACACACTCTTTTCTTCCTTAGGCATTCAGACATACTGTTTAACATTGTGTATTTATCTTTTACTTTGCAACTGTATGGTCAGTTACGGTGAAAGAAGTGAATTTTAAAAAATGTGAACTAAAGCTAAAAATAATTTAAATGTTCTGAGAAAGTTTTCTGTCAGAATACATAAGCTATACTTGTGAAGAAAATTTGATGATACTGTCTGATGTGGCTTCCATTATTATTTCTACGTTTTTGTACTATCTACTGAACTAAAATGAGGTTCAGCAAAAGGTGACTAATACAGTAAGAATGGTGTAATAAGTATTAATTAATACTTTGCAATTTAAATCAGAGACAATATGAAGGAGATCAGAAAAAAACCTTGGAAAAAATCTACTACAAATGGGGCTGCTTTGTCTGCTGTGGCTCACAGCACTGTTAATCAGGCACAGTACTCCAAGGCACATATTATGTGATTCTGCAAGTTTTCCTGACTCTGCACTTACTAATTTTGCAAGCTTACTGTTTCATTAATGCTAGCTTTTTGTACTTGGCATTCTGTTATAAATTAGGCATACAAGAAAGGCAAGATAATTTTTTCTGTTACCTGCTATTTGTTGTAGCAGATTTCCAGTCTAGATCTGTAGAGTCCAGGCAAACTTCTCTGCCACAGTTCCTGTAGGAACAACTACAAAAATCTCTCAGGCTGGAAGGGACCTCAGAAGGTCTCTAGTCCTACCCCCTGCTCAAAGCAGGGTTAACACCAAATTCAGATCAGGTTGCTTGGGGTTTTTTCCAGACAAGTCTTGAAAACCTCCGAGCACAGAGACTGCAAAACCTCCCTGGGCCCCTGCTGCAGTGCTTAGTTATCCTTGTAGTCAAATTTAATTTTTTTTCTTACTTTATGACCACTTTGTTTCTTATTCTCTTGCTGTGCATCTCAGCAAAGAGCCTGTCTCCATTTTCTTGCTAACCTTCTTGTAGATATTGGCAGGTGTCTCAGCCTTTTCTCACAGGGCACGTGCATCCATGCCCATCTTGTGTCCCATGGCTAGACCTGGTGTAGGGTATCAGTATCCTCCTTATACTGGAGGCCTGAAAACTAGACACAATATTCCAGATACAGCCTAGAGGTAGTGAGGATAATAGTTGAAATGCTTGGTAACTTTTCAGTCATCAAAAAGTTAAATTATTGTAATTGCTTACAGAGTCCTTTCCATGAGAGCTACACAGTTCAGCATTTGTTTCTTTGTTTGTTCTCTTCAGTCTAAAATTCTTCTCACCTCCTCATAAAAAAAAAATCTGCATTTTGGCTATTTAATGCTCATGTATGACTTTTCTTTATAGAGAGTTGTTTTCACTGGTTTGCAGCACCACAGGGCCCTTGGTCTTGGCTCTGGTAAATAAGGAGGCTGTGAAATTGTTCCTACAAGTCTTTTATCATATTACTTAAATAGGGGGCAAACTGTATGCTGGAAATCAATAGCTTTCAAGAACCGTTAAGGGTTATACTGGATGAGTTACTGAAAATAAGCACTCAGTGTTATATTGTGGCTGTATGGTATAACACAGAAGTTCTGGGGTCTATAAACAGGAGTATACTAGTACAGAGGGTGTTTATTGTAGACAAGCATCAGTTATCATCTCCCTGCATCAGTTATCTCCAGCTATGGCAACTAAGAGGCTGCTAAAATACCGGTCAGAGTCGGAAAGTTACCCCAAACCTGAAGTTCTTAAGCTCAGTTCCCTGCAGAGTGTTCAGTGCCACGCGCAAAAACCTTGAGGGAAGGTTTGGGGTTCTAGATAATGATGTTACCACAACTTTCCACCATTATAATCAGCGAGAACAAATTTCCATTAAATCGTTTTTTATAGTTTTATGCAGAATAAAATATTAGATGAGGAAGAGGCTTTATTGAGTTTGGAAGTGGGTGTTAATTTGCCTCTTCTATATAGAACTGGCTGGTACTTACAGGTTAAGCTGATACAGTTCTTGCAGTTGTCAGCAAACCTCTCAAGGCCCAAGAAACTACCTTTGTTGTGAGTGTACACCACTGGGAAAGAATAATTTTAACATATATCCATATATATCATATTATAATTAATTTGAGAAAGTGGGAAAGATACCATGTAGCGCTACACTTTCTTTAAGCAGTAAACTGCAAATGAGCTGTTCTACATGGTGAATACAGGAAAAGCAGGAGATGGAGTTGCTGATTAGAAACATCAGCCTTTGTGTCTTGTATTTAACTATATGGCTGTTTACATGTCTGTTCTTCATATATACAAATATATGTGTACATTGAGTATGCATATGGAACAGCACCAAGCCAATGAATCATTAACTCCTGGTTTCATTGATTTTTCGCTTTTAAATACCTATTTTTTTAAATTGCTTTCCTCAGGTTGTTGCAGTTGAGTTGTCAGTTGGTGTTAACACATGCAGTGATAAAATTAAGACTAGAGGCTGGCTTACCAAGGCCAAGCAGAACTGGAAAATAACAATGTTCTGAGCATTTGACACAGCTCAGCAAGTGCAGGAAATCAACATTAAACAGACAACAAGAAGCAAGGAATGCAAAGACTGTTAGCCACCTGATAAAATGTTGGCTGTCCCACAGAAACCATATAGGAAAGTTGAGGGTGTTTGATTAGATTATGAGTGTGTGTGAAAGGAGCACTGGTAACAGCACAAATGCTGGGTTATCTCTGTCATCCTCTCGTTCTGAAAGAAGGTCACAGATGGATTTGCAAGGTAGGGTTTGTGAAAGGCAGCGCAGGTTTCTCAGCCACAGGGGCAGAATGGAGCTTCACACCAGGGTGAACAGTGTCCTTGCTCAAAGCAGCCCTGCTGCACAAAGCGAGCTGCAAAGCTCATCGTCCGTGGGCTCTCTGCACAGGGTTTGGAAACGAAGGTGGGCCACAGTCCTCCTCATGCCATGCAGAAGTGACTTGGATTTCCAGTGAGGCTGTGGCTTGAACAAAGCCCTAGTGCTGCTAGTGGTAAACCCCTTGGCAACTCGACTGGTTTTGCTTTAGTCGAGGTCTCTGGTGGTACTGTGTATTTCTGTTAGTTTGTGTTTGTAGCTTTTTCTTTTACTTGCATATATTAAGTAGTATTAATCGCAGCACTAAATCATGATATCAGACTTCCATAGACCCTCTAACTGGAGAGTTACCAGTCGTTTATAACTGTACTAAAATCTGTGTTTCTGGTTGTGAACACAAAAGGTAAGTAGCCTAATTTCCAGGCTTGGTATACAACTGTATTTGTAGTGTGAAGTATCCGTTATGTTTTATTAAAGTGCTTTCAGAAAACTTAATGTTGAAATGTAGTAAAATCTAATTAATTGGTAATGCCTATTTGTAAACCACATTGAAGAATTTTTACTATTTCTGTTGAAAGTACTGTCTAATTATATTGTGTGCTTTACAAAGAAATAAACTTAATAAAATGGAAATAGCAAATCTATTGAATTACAGCAGATAAATATTTAGAGCAATCCCTAACAGCAGAATGTTAGAATAAACTACACTGTAGCCCTGCTACAATGAACTAATATTAATTTAAACATATGCTTCATGTATATATGGCATGCATAGACTGCTGTTGCTAAGTGTGCTGCGTAAAGCAGCCCACTAAAGTGGTGCAGCCACACAGTGAGAGAGAGGTGGTGCTGAGAGCTGTGCAGAGCCAGGCCTAGCTTGCTAGGGAGCAGGACTGGGTCATCAGTTTTCATGCACCAGCCACCTGTTTTGCAAAACAGAAGCATAAACCTTTCACTAGCAATTCTCAGTTGATAATGAATTGTTTCTTGAGCCAACTCATTGCCGAATTATGCCTTTGGTTAGTTTACAGAGGCTTTTAATACCCCTCAACTGAGCATTGTTTTTCTTTGTCATTATGTATCCAGTAGGTTTGAAAAGTAGATTGAAAAGTTTTTAATACCTCTTTTTTTATATATTTTTAAAATACTACTTAAAACTTACAAAGAAATGCCTCTATGATGAAGATTAGTTGACTGGGTCCCACCTGTATGTCAATTAGCCTGTTGGGGCCATCAGAGGAAAGGTAATCTTAAAATGTACCTTGTCAGTTCCCTTTCTCTGTATCAGAAGAAAAATATACTCCCTTTCCCATTTGTTGTCCTAGAGAAATATTTTCTCAGTAAAAAGGAACATTTCCTTTCACAGTAAAAGATAATTTAAAAATTCTTCAACCTGAACCTGGAAAAGAATTTCACTGTCTAATGGTGCCACTACTCGTTGCTTGCCGAATTGATAGCTCTTAGGGGAGCTTGGTGCTGCCAGGTACTGCAAAATATGTTTTGGTATTAGAAATTATAAAAAAGAAATGAAACAAGCAGCTCTTGGGGTTCTCACGTTGCTTATGATTCATTTCCAGAAATATGTGAGTGACTGCATTTGAACTGGTTTTGCCCAGGCTGTGTGTGCCGTGGCGATTTTAAGAGGTTTTTCTACTCACTGGCCCACTGAAGACGCTGTGAAATTTGTTTGTTCATCATATATTTTAGATATAGTAGCATAAAATTGCCAGCATAAGAGAATACTAGCATAAGATTAGCTCAGTTAAGAGTGCCTTCAAAAAGAAATGACAGTAGTACCACTTGTATAGAATATTTTGACAGATTACTATCTAGTCATAATTATTAGTCATGTGCTTGGTTTTCTTCCAGACTTTGGCAAGCCCTGCAGAAATCAGAGAATAAAAATACCTTTCTAGTTTTCTACCTTCCTCATCAATCCCTGTGTAGTTACAACAGTGCTCAGAATTTAAGAAAATCATACTAAAATGTGAGAATCGGGTTTGAATTTGATGAATCATGAACTGAATTAAATTGCTGTCTTCTGTATCTTTTTAATATTTTTACAGTAGGGGTAGAGGTCACTTTAAGATGCTGTAGTTTTATACAGACATTTAAATAAGCGAATCAGGATGCAGAAGAGGAATCTGTATTTCAGCATTTAGCTGTGGCTTTTTTCTGCACTGTTGCTATGGAGAAGCATATAAATATTTGTATCACAAACTAATTTTACTTCCCTCGTAGATGGCATGGAAATACAGATAAAAATGGTAAAGAAGAGTTATTGTAGGTGGGTTTGATCATGCAGAGTAATGTTTTGGAATGAGCTCAGGCACAGACTAGCGGCAAAGGGAAGTTAGAAGGTGCTGTGTTAAAGCAATCTGACATCTTGATGTTAAGGGATGGAAATTGAATAGAAGTGTCCACTGTACTTGCAGTTTCCTCTTTTCCATTTTTTTTTATAGCATTATTACATATTTGTCTTTTTAATAGTTCGTACGTACTAGGCCATTTGTATAAAATCAAGTACAAGCATGAAAGAAAGAACTTTAACTCAGAAGCACATGTCCAGCCACCACTGAGTGGATGATACAGAAACTACACAGCTGCTTAGGAGTTAGAAGCTGCATAAATAATTTCTTCTTATATTCACTCACATTTTTTCCTGTCCACACATTTTTTTTTCTTTCTTTGTCTGCCAAATTGCCACAAAGGAGGCTGTCGTGCTAGACACTAG
The DNA here is from genome assembly GCF_003259725.1 of Athene cunicularia. NCBI lineage: Eukaryota > Metazoa > Chordata > Aves > Strigiformes > Strigidae > Athene > Athene cunicularia. The sequence goes on along the minus strand of NW_020799095.1, from coordinate 7,775,928 downwards.
CCTATGGCCTCCTGAATTCCAGCAGTGCTGTGCATCTCCTTGCCTTTGCTCCTCACCCTGTCCTCTGGGCTGGTCTCCATCTAGTTTGCTTCCTTTGACTGTTGTGTCTCAGTCTCTTTGGGGAGTTAAGTCACTCTTAGTGATTATTTCTTAGTATATCAGGGTGTTTTTCAGCCTTCTAGATGTTGCCAGACTCTTAGTTGATAACCCCAGGTGATGGGCGAGAGGTGCCTTTGGCACAATTTAAACTCTGCTCATTGCCTCTGTAAATTCTATATTATGAAACATCCTCTTTAACAAGAAGCTTCGGAGTGGCTCTGGTTGCTCTTACTCAGCAGATATTTTTGCCACTTGCAATTGTTATTCTCGTTTCACATTGAGATCTCTCTGGTGATGTCCTAAGATAATGAAAACAAAAACGGTTAACAACAGGATTGGAAATAACACATGTCACCATAGCAGGCTGCTACCTCTTCCTTATATTACAGGATGTTTTTGTTCAATTCAACAGGAAAAAAAAAAAAAGGGTAATACAGAAATACTGAATACAGTTACAGCTTAACGTTCATTGACCTTTTAAGAATCCTTTAAAATGTAAATATTTAAGGCTAAATGTAAATATTTAAGGCTAAATGACTTTTATGAGTTTTCTAAAAATAAAAAAACCACCCTCTACAGTATTGAAGACTTTGCAGTGAACTAAAATTTTACATCTGTAAAGAATGTACCTTAAAAATTGCATACCACATGGCCAGTAGGCAGATTAGCCCACTGACTAAACAAATTGCATTTGTGTCTTCGGAATGAATATCTGCTATAACAAGGAATATTTTTTTCTTTAATTCCCTTTGTGTCTGAGATTCTGATATCCTAGTCCTTCACTGAGGTGAGCATTCTGCTTATCTGAAGTTTATCTCGGAGAGTTATCATGTATTTTAATAAACAAACAAGTCTTCTGCGATTCAGAGATAAGCATTCTGAATTCCAGTCTGGTATCGATGTAAGAGCAGATTTCTGGTGGAGTCCATCAGCTGAACCCATCTGTGCTTGCTGCCATTGGTTTAGGTAACAGCCAGTGCTGCCCAAGAAGAGCTAAAGCGGCTGCCAGTGACCCTGCACGCAGGTGTCACCAGGGTTAGGGGCTGGGGATTTCCAGGCGCAGCGGTGGCGATGCCGGCTCTCACAGCGCGCGGCCATGAGCACAGCTATTGCCTGGGAGTGCCAGAAGACAGTTCCAGTACAACAGTCATTTCCCCTGGCTTTTTGTTTGGTTGTTCTTACAGCAGTTCCCCCTGTCATAAGTCTGAAGGAGAAGGTTTTTTCCTGTGTCTGTTAGGCCCGGTAATTTCAGCGTAAGGCATTATTCATCACGAAAAGAATTAATTAACATACAAATTGCATCATAATTTGCTGAGTCTTCCGGTGGGAAAAGCAATACTTCTGTTAAAATTGTGTCGTTTGTAAAAGACAGGAATAACGGACTTGCGTTTTTAACTACCAAAGCTCGAGTTAATTTTTTGTGTGTGGTTTTATTATCCAATTGGATTCAGAAGTGTCCTGCTTTCATATTTTGCTGTGTTGTGTAATTCGTCATGCCATTGCTGCACTTAGCATACCTTTTCTTTTTCCCCTTCTCTCACAGCAAATGAAGCTTGCGGCTGAATCACTGAAGGAATAAACATCAAGGAAGGAGGATGACTAAAGCAGTCACATGTGGATGTGGGCACTTCTTGAGCGTTTGTTTATGATGATGTGTAGCTCTCAGATTGTGCACTTTACCATCTATTCAGTAGGTGGCACCTACTTATATGATACTTGGTAAATAATCTTTGCCTGACACTGTAAAAAAAATTTTTTTCTCCTGCTCTCTTTGTTTCTTATATGCAACCTTTGTGAATTTAACAGCAAATAAAGCACTACAGCTTATGCTAGGTCTGGTTGAAATCTGGCAAGCTCGCTGTGCTTCACGTGATTGAAAACAGATCCTGTGAGTAAGCATCTAGAAGCCAACTAGAGTTTTCAGCTGCAGCTTTGTAAAAGAAAAAAATAAAAGTAGACAAGTATTTAATTCACAGTGTACTGTCCCTTTGGGGTTATTGCCCCGTTTGTTCATTTATTATAATAGCTAAGAGATCCTGTATGATTTCAAAGACTTGCTTATTAGCTACTGTTTGCACATAGCAAATTAACTTAAATATTTTATACATTGCATAATGAAATATATAATTGTTCCCTGTATGATATGAGAAATATTTGAACATAAATACTATAAAGTATGCATTATATACTCCTCTGTGCTAGTTATCTAAATAAACCCCAGTTCACATCTTTTCAAAAGCTGGTTAAAAAGCATTCAGCAGGAAACAGATTGCTGATCAGTAATTTATGAAGTGTATTTATTTTTTAATTTACACTAGATTTTGGTGTTACTTCCCTGGATCTTGAACTGCAGTATCCTGTGAATGGATCTTCTGGTTAAATGAACTGATAGTAACAGATCAATTAAACTTGATACTTGATATACCAGTACTTGTGTCTGTAGTGAATATCTGATCTTTTTCTTGCATTTCACAGAATGGTAATTTTCCTAATGTTTCATTATTTTCTGACAGTAATAGCACCAAAATTTACAGCGTTTGCTCCTGTGACCTTGAGACAGTTTATTTTCTCCTGCTTTGACCTTCATCTTTGATAGATGTAACTTACCTGTATGTGATACTTTTGGAATCCTGATGGGAAAAATCTGCTGTTAAAATAATTAAGGTGTTTGCCTACTTTGCATTTTTCAGATTTCTGCCACAGGGGCCCCACAGCAGTGTAACATAACTAAGCCAAAATAATGTATTCTGTCTGGAATTTAAAATTAGCATTTCTCAAACTCTGCAAGCGTGACCCAGTAAGAAACAGCTCTGTTCCCTTGGGAAGAGGAGCAAAACCGTGCTGCAGCTGCTGTCTCTGTTCTTGCTTCTCCCACTGTGCATCCCCCACGCTGCTGCTATTTCAGGGGTATCTCAGGGGCTGCTGCCATTTCACAGCCTGTTCCTGAAGCCGTGGAAGGAAGGGTTGTGGCTGCACAGGCTCTGCCCTGAGCAACCAGCAGGCATCTCTGAGGGGAGCATGTCTCCCACCCTGTAGCAATCCCCAAACTGCAGCTTTTTTTGAGGGGGGGGCAGCGTGTTTTCCATTAAAGCTCCCCAGGTTTGCAGTTTATTGTCCACTTCGATCTGAAGTAGCTCACGTTTGTTCAGGTTTCACTCATGCTGACTGTCAGTGTTTTTGAGTGAACAGTTCAGGAGAAGAAAAATCTGTGGGCTGGGTTCCTGGTGGAATATGTTTTTCTAAGCTTGTCATAGCCATTTTGAAGGGATTCTGCTGATCTGCTTTTTAGTGCTGGTTTATGAGCATAAAGTTGGTGTGTTTTGCTGATGACAACTCTACCAGGTGTCTGGAATGACTTTCTAAGATGGGTTAGAAAAGGCATCAAGTTGTGTCTCAACTGTGATCATGTGAAAAAAATAAGGAGACTGCTGCAAAACTGACTTTGTGGTTGTCCTTGTGGTCCTTCCATTCTCCTGTTTTCTATAGGCTAACAGGAAAATCTCTAGTAAGGTTTAAGTACCTGGTGACCTAAGTAACATCAGCTGTTGCCCTTGCCTGGGCAAATCCCTTTACTTCTGCTGAGTTTTCTTATCTATAAACAGGGATAATACTGACCTTTAGGTGGATTCTCCACCTAAAGCTAGTAGGTCTGGAGGAATTGTGACCTTCCATAGTGTGAGTGAGAGAGAAATATGGAAATCCTTTATTTTATAGGGATTAGAGTTTGTTCTACATACTGAAAGAACTCATTTGAGCACCACAGCTGCTACCCAGTCATGAGAAGGTTTTTCTGTCCTAACAGCATACACTTTAGCTTGCTGAGAAATGGTACCTGTAAGGGTACCAAGTAATATTTTGTCACTGAACTGAAATTTAACTCCTATTTCTCTGTAGGCTGTACCAGGGGTTTGCTGTGTTTCATACTGTTTGATATGGGGTTTTGGTTTGTGGTTTTGGGGATTTTTACATTCATAATGTCATCTGGTTTTGCATTTGAGAGGAAAAAATGTTTCTGTCTTTCTGAAAAAATGTGTCTTTTTTGCTATAGGTGCATTTGTAAAAATGGTGGAATGCTAGGATTGAAATTTACTGACAAAAATCTGTCAGATGTAAATGTTAGAAAGAATAAATATTTACCAGTAACTGCCACTCGCAAGATATGTAATCTGTACATCTGTTTCTAGGCTGGGTAACTGTGTCCCCAGGAGTGGAGACTTTTACTTTCCCATCATGCTCAGGCCATTCCCTGGTGCAGAGCTGATGCATGAGGCTACAGGTCTGGTTTTCTCAGCGTGCAACAGAAAAGGGCACACTGGGGGAAAGGGGAGCATGCACTGAATTGAAAGGAGACGAAGCCACCTTGGTCAGAGGTGTCTGGTTCCTGGTAAGCGTCTTCTGTGGTCTGCCTTGGGGCCATCAAGCAGTCTCCGTACAGCGATAGCTGAAGCTCAGGCCCTTTATGCAAATAGTGGTGGGTTCATGCAGAGATTGTGGAAAGCGTGAGTGGGCTGGGAGCGGCTGCCTCGGGGCAGGGCAGGGCCCACCTGATGTGCTGGTGTGGGTCATGGTGGGTGGTGATGGTCAGGGCACAGTCTGTTACCCACCTGGAGCTGGAGACACCCTGCAGAGGCAGCCTTGGCTCTGGAGTGCAGGCAGCAGATTGGGTGTGAGGCAGGTCTAATGCCTTCGTCTAAGAAAGAAAACAAGTTCATCTCTGGTCTCAAGCTTTAGCAAGAAACCTAGGATGAGTCTGGAGGCATCCTGTTTGGGAAAACGACTGTGTGGGAGCAGCCTGTACCTATTCATAAGGCTTGAATTTGACATGGCTCTTTAGCAGCAGCAGTAACAGCTAAGAAAGCTGTTTTTAAGGAAAAGGGCAGTCAAATAATACAGAAGTTCTCTCATCATGTACGTTGTTGGCCACAGGTCTAATGGAATGGCCCAGAGAGATCTGCTGACTCGTGATCACTGCTGTACTTGCTGGACTGCAGCACCTCCTGTGAACTTGAGGACAGTGGAAAACACTGGCATTGTTACATGAGGAAGGGTTCCTCTGGAAGCAGGCAAGCAATTCTGAGTATTTTAGCCTACCTTGACCTGAGGGAATCGATATTAAACCTCATTCAGAGAGACTTGCACCAACTGAGAGGTTACTTCCTTATTCAAATAAGCAAAGCCAGGGGGAACCACGCCTGCTGCTGCCATGTGCTTTCTTCAGGAAAGCTCTCCCTTGCCTCATCCAAGAGTTGGAGGGGTGAGTGCCAGCATCAGGCTGGAGCTGACAGCAGAGCCTTGTGACTAACCTGTCAGCCCTGACGGCTGATGCCTGTAGGGATCTCTCTGCACCCTGCTGCTTGGTATAAAACAGTGGTGATGGCATCTGTCATCATGGGTGTGATGAGGAGGGTGATCTGGGCACGGTGTAAGAGCTCACCAGCCCTTCTGCCAGCTCCAGTCTGCAGTGCTGAGCTGAACCGCTCCCAGGCCTTGGGCACTCAAGCTGAGTGCATGGGGCACACAGAGAAACACAGATCCTTCCCTCCTGCCTCCCCCAACCCTGCATTTCTCAAGAGAAAGGAGTGAAAGAGAAGAAAGGGGAAGGTATTACACAAGGGTTTTCTGAAATTAATTGCTTAAGGAGATCTGACGTGACATGTCTGAGCACCCAGTGAAGTCCCTACAGAAACCCCATCCTTTTCAAGTTCTCCAAAGTATCAAGCATACTTGCATTTTTCATACGGCATAATTCTTCTACCATCTGGGAGAGTAAATATTTTTTTTTCTTAGTGTAATAGACTGTACTGTGTAACTATTCAGAGTTTTTGACTTCTAGAAATTGATCACATTTGTGTGATTGATCACAAATACACACAGATAGGCCAAACTGAGTCAACTTGTTACAAGTCGTTACAGTTTGAAGCTAAAAACAACAACAAAAAAAATAGCTGGAGCCTCTGCTTCAAGAGGGGAGCAGGCTAAATCAGCTACACCACCATTACTCCAGAGAAGGGTGATCCAGCTGTCCCTTGAAACACTGCACCTATGTGACTTCAGTGAGGGAGCTGTGCTGGCTTCACTCAGTAGGCAACTAAACAAGTGAGTCACAATTATGCATTCCCAAGTACAGTCACATCAAGGTGTTATTACTGAAACACCTTTTATTGAAAGCAAGTCATAATCTGGAATTAGTGATAGACAGATCTGTTCTGATTTATCCACATAAACTTAGCCAGGGGAAAGGCTGTCGGGGTGGCTTGGTCGTCTCTAATGTTTGGGATGCTCCAGTTTGTTGTCAGCCAGCCATGCTGGGATTTCTCTACAACTGGCTAGCAACGTTTATTTGCTAATGAAAAATTAATTTAAAAAAAAATCTGACCAGCATGTTATTGCTTGTTGTCTTAAAAAAAAAAAGAGGGTAGTACAGGATGTGCTAGGCCTCTCCTTGCTCAGGCATGGTCAGAGCCCTGCACATTCCTTGGCTGCTCTGTGCCTGCTGCTGCTCCACCCTGGGCAGTCCCCAGGCAGGAGGCTCAGCAGGGAGGGCAGGGTCCCAGCTGCAAGGCCTGGGGGTTCAGCTCCGCCCAGCCAGCCAGCCATAAAGCACTTGTATGTTAATGGCAGATAATTACATAACCTGTTAAATGCCATTAATCCCGGTAAAGAAGTGTGCCAAATGCCCGGTGTCTGTTCCATCTTGGGCTGGCCGCAGCTTGTGTTCCATGAGCTGTTAAATCGCAAGCCCTGGGTAAACTAAGTCAGTACAGAGGAGCAGGTTGTGCTGAACTGCTCCAGCCAGGGGCCTCGGAGACATGGCTAAGGGCAAAGGGGTAACGCACAGGAGAGGCACCAGCAGTGCAGGCCCTGTACGGGAACAGGTGCTGGTGGGGCAGAAGCTGCTCCAGAAGTGCTGGCAGCGCTCCTACCCCCTCTCCAACTCCCACTGTACCTTAGAAAAAACACAGCAGGGAGAAGCAGCATCACTCTCCCAGCTACACGTTAGGGCACAGCAGTTTGTAAGCGATGACAGGGAGAGCACACGTCTGGATTTGAGCTTTGGTGTTTCAGTTGTTCTCTCCCTTCTGTACTGACACACTTTAATTTTAGACTAAATGTTCAGGAGCAGATGTTTTCCAGCACACGGCAGTCTAAACACGGCAACGTGGGGCAGAGCTGTAAAATGTACACTGTGAAGCACTTGCAGTAAATAAGTGGAATTAACTCCCAGGACGCTGTTACATGCGACAGCAGAAACAGAGCAGAGCCACATGCAGCCAGAGCTGGGCCTCACACTGTGGTTTCAGATCTGGGGTAGTTGGGGTGACAGAGGCTTTGTCCTATCCATTTCTGGGTGCAGTGAGCCTGCCCTGCTACTCACTTCTGATGCCTGTCAGTGATTTTTTTACTATTACCCATTTTACACTGCAAAGAATAGTACAGGATTAGGTCTGGACTAAAAATCAGTTGAAACTGGTGAAACCCACTCGCATACATCTTCACCAGAGGAAAAAAACAAACCACCAGTTTACACACCACCTGCACAGATTTGGCAAACTGGCACACAACCAATCACTGCATCTAACAAGAAAAACCTGTGATAAGTGAAGCCCCCAGCCTTCCCCACATGCACGTTAGGGCAGGGGCGGGCAGGTGTCCCTCCCGTGGCTGTACGGACACGCCTGTCCTGAGCAGAGTCTCACCCGGGTACACACAGAGCAGCTGCTATAACCGAGATTTTGAAACCCCTTGTGTTCTGCACCCCAGAGCCGCCAGAACAGCTCCGCTTTGGCTAAGCTGGGCAGCTGGGGCAAGTGCCTCCAGCACGTTCTCTAGCTGAACAGCAGCTTGTGAAGTTTGCTAAACCGTTTAAATCACTCTGAAGCTCTGCCTAAGAAACAGCAGCCTCAACACCTTTAAACAAAATGCCATTTTCACAGATGCCAACAGATGACAACTTTTGGGCCTGAATGAACAAGTTTAATCTACACAAGAGAATAACTGCAAGTTTGCAAGTTAACCTGCATCCACACACAAAGTTGTATTTTTTGAAGGCAACCAAGCTCACGCTTCCACTGCTTTCTGTTTTAATTCACTGCTCTCGGTGGATTCGACCAGCAAGTGCATCTCTGCAGGGTCTGGCCGCAGGGACATGGCCAGGAGCTTGTGGCACCCTTATACCGTCACCACCAGGAGGAACAAACTGCATTGACGTGCAAATCATAGGTTATGCATCAATCAAGGTATCACTTTTATTAACGGGATTTTCCATTTCTGTCGCACACCGTGAATGTTTATACAATGAAAAAGCCAAACATTGCTGGAAGCAATAAGATCAGCTGATACTTCTGTACCCTCTTAACACACACACACAGATTCTGTCTTGGTGAGAAATTTTTATATTTCTGTTCATTAATTCTGCTTATTTATACTGCTACTCTTAAAATTCTGTGTCAAGATTGTCACATCTTAAATACAGATTAAGTTGCTAGAGGTACATTATTTTTTTATATATATATTTATATACACACATACAGAAAAATACAAGACTAATTGTTTTTCCACAATATTTAATTTATACACTACTGTAACTATATGCAACTTTTAAAGACACGTTAAGGGGTACAAGAAACTGTTTACTTGCTCTAAATAGTTTGGTCCAATATTATCTTAATGTAGTGGTTATTCTCGCCCTTCCTTTTACGTGACAACATAATACAACATACGCCACATGCACAGTCATTCACCTATCAACAAATGGATAAAGGACACCACTCAGACTAACATTTGTACACCCAAAGGTTCAACCAACCACACACAACTATAAGGCTATAATACAACTATGCAGCATAAATGGTCAACACTGCTGTCCTAAAGTGAGCACCATATATACAGTCGTATATAAAAACATTGGAAACAAAATACACCTGGGGTTAGTTAAAAGGTGCCATTCCAAGGCTGTACATAATATCAGGAAAGAGTATTTACAATACTTGGAAAAAAAGCTGCAACAAATAAGTTTATTGCCAATGCCCTTTATAAACTCATCTCCTCCTCGGATGTTACGCTCACCGTCTGTGAACCACACATCTCATTTCTGGCCCTTGGTGCGATCCCTGCTCAAAAATTTCAAGCAAATATGTTCTATGGCTTCACCCACACATCTGTTCTTGTAGCTTTTCATTTATAAGTATCACACTGACTAAACTGCAACTAGAGTTGAAAACTTAAAGCAGCAAAACGCTTATCCTTTGCCTTGTTTAGGAAGCAGAATGCAAAAGCCCTGGCTAGGCCAGCCAGGGAGAATACCCCATGCGATTTAGACTCCCTTAATAAAGTCTGTTAGCGATCAAGAAGAGCTGTCATGAGCTGTAGAAGTTATGACCAAGCGTAACGCCGTTCTTTGGTGCTCTGCTCACTCTGCGGTGGACATGAAATGCGCTGTATTTGACCATTCTGCAAGTGTTACAAGATGCTCAACAGTGTAAACTCCTCTCAGACACCCAACGTCTGCCCAGGGCGCTGCTACATCATACCACCAGTTTCACTAGCATTGCTTAGAAGACCCAGTGCACAGCATGAAAAAATAAAACATTCTTGCCCTTCCCAAAACTAGGAATCTGCAATATATTTTATTCTAGATAATAAAATTCCACAAAGTTAATTCATCTGGTCAAAAGTATCCTTTTGTACAGAAATACTCTAAATCAAGACCTTGCCATGGCAATGGGAAACCTGACAGAAAGGCTAAGAGCTGTAAAATAAATACTTTCCTATATGCTATTTTAAACTGACTTTATGAGAAAGCATTGTTACTGAGGAAAAATAAGTGATGTACATGTGGGGAACAGCAGTATTTTAAGTCTTAACAGAGTAATAATGAGAAAAAAAAAAAGTAAATGACAGTAACAATTTCAATTTCAATCCAATTACCTAAAGGTTTTCCATCCCTTATTGCCTTTTGAACTCTCAGGGAGGGGAGGACAGGACAGGGGAGAAGGCTTACAAGGTAAAAACCTAAAATATTAAGTGTCATGATATACTAATAACAAAAGTAATTCATACAAATACTTTATTTTCAATTAGCATGTAAAAACTCAGAAGTAGACTTAATAATTTACCTTTGTTATATTAAAAAAGAAGATTGTCTGCTTGTAATATTAACACATTTCTATGGGAGAAAGCTGCCTTACAAATCTACGTGCCTTTTTTTTTTTTTTCCTAAAGAAAACTGCCTCTAGCAAAACAAGATCTTTTCAGTTTGATTTCTGAGCCACAACTTTATCCATATTATAGCTTAAGACAAATAGGTGTGGGTTTAAAAATCATATTTCAAGATCACTAATTTTCAGTGCATCTTTGCTTTGTACAAGCCTTGGAACATCTGAAAGCTCCCTGAAGAGTTTTCAGCATCAAAACATTATTGCTTTGGTTCTGTTTCAGACACATAGAAGTATGCCACATATCACATATTTTCGTTATCACAGAAGGTCAGAACAAGAATTAACATTTCACAAGCAAACAAAAGCTGCTCTCTCTAGTTTAAGTGCAGAACATGACACTTCTAAGTGCTCCATTTACATTAGGATCCAGATATTTATTTTAATTTAATCCAGATCTTCCATAGTAAAATTATAAATGTAAAAATTACACAATAAAATATTCTGTTTTGTTGAAAAAGAAAAACATATCAGCTAGCAGCATGCAAAGACCATGCACTGTCATATCATCGAGCAAACACAAAATTAAAGTGTAATAAATAACTGCTCAAAGCCCACTTAAAAATCTTAAGACAACGTAAGGGGGTCCGTGACAAGGTGTTCACAGCTCTGAACAGGAAGAATGATGCTGTCAAGTAGATCGAGCTATTAAAGTCAGGTCATTGTCAAATGACATGACAACAACTGGTTTGACTGGAGGTACACAGCAGCCCCTCCTTTGGGTTCCGCTGAATATTCACAGATATCGTCTTTTCACAGAGAGGTAGTTGTAGCACATTGTTTTTCAAGTTCCTGTTCTTTATCCGTTCCAATTCATTTGCAGTGTCTGACATTTGGTCAGAAAAAAATTTTAGGCTGCCCAACGATGAAGCCTGGTTTGTGCCTCCGCTGGAACTTATACACATTTTCCATGTTGATTTCTCCTGTACTTTTACACTGGAAAAGGACAGATTGTTTTGAGGATCAATAATGTATTTAGTGCTGCCATGAATCTGCGAACCTAGGCAAAGGCTCATTAACTTCAGGCTTTCCACCAGTTCCCCTGCACTTCTAGACGACAGCTGCATTGAGTTCCCAGATCCGGCACATCTCCGAGTGGAACCTGACGTGTTGTTGGTGCTACCGCTCGAGCTGCCGGAGGGGCTGCCCCCACCTTTGCTGTTATCGCCTGGGCTCGTTTTGTCTACCCCTCCGTTCCCGTTACTTGGTTTGCTTTGTCCACCACCATCTCCTTGGCTGCCAGGTGGCCCTTCACTACTATCCCGCCGGTGCCAGGAGTAAGTAAACCCGCTATCTTTGTCTAGGCGTCTCCTACTTTCCGAGTCATCATCGCTTGTTTCTGAGCTACTGCAACTGGAGCCCCGTCCCTGGCTTTTCCGCCTGTGGTAGCGTTTATGCACTGTGCTAGGTGAAGCGATGTTCATTTTTAACCTGCTGAGCTTTGGGGGTAAGTTCTCATCCATGTCAAACTCGTCGTCTGACTCACCCTCCTCAAAGATTTGATTGAGGACTGGTGCACTCTTCCTTGAAGTAAGACGATTTGTAACTGAAGGCTTACGGCGCAGAACAACTTGAGTAGACAGAGAAATAGGCTTCTTATCTTCTTCATCCTCCTCTTCATCTTCTTCTACTCTGAACAAGCACTTCCGGCCACTCGTAGTGGGTTTTAAGCTCACTGACGGGACTGCTGAAAGCGCTGGTCCAGCTAATTCAGGGATATCTTCCTTCTTGGCTGAATCGCCAAGGGCCTTGCTTCTGTGGCCATTGAGGACATTCTCAGCTGTGCGAGCTGGTGACTGAGGAACAGTTGCATGAGAGAGAGGAGAAGCTGTAAGGTCATCCTCCAGATCTTGGGGTACATCGATTTTTGTTGGCCACGACTGCCTACATAAACAATTATAAAAGATAAAAGAAAGTTGAATTTTCAGCATTTTAGAAAGTATAAGACGACGTAAGAACTGCACAAGAGAAGCACAAGTGCTGCTACACAAACTGGCTTGATGAGTGGCATGTTTGTAAATAACAGTACTGAGCAAGGGAGGAAAAGGAAACACTCAAGAGAATGTGTATTCCTTTAAAAATGTTATTTGAAAGGAATATCATATATACAAAAGTACAGTTTAGAAATTGTGTTGGTTACTGTCAAATGAAATCTTAAGATTTCACTGCTCTCAGAAACTGAATTAAGCAATAAAAAGCTTTAAATAACTCTCTCTCAAAAGAAAATAACCTGAAGTAGGTATAGAACCACCAGTACCTAGCAGAAGATATGAATCAAGCACAACTTAAATAAGGTAGTATTGTGAACTACTCTTAATCTGAAGCTTCTGCTATTTTTTTCCCCACCAGTATTCTTAATATAAAAATTAGGTTAGAATTAACAGGAGTGAGACTGAAAAGCTGAGTCAGAAGAAACATTCTCTCATTTTCAGTAAGTCTCATTCAGACCAAGCTCTAATCTACAAAAATCCCCTTTAATTTTAAACTCACATGAATCGAGAACATACATTTATTTATCCTTAGTTGAGCAACTGGAATAATACAGCTGCATGAGTTCAGGACTCAAGCTGCTTAAGAATCTGACACTGGAATAAACTGTATGTCCAAGTTCAAACTGCATGACTGTTCAAGCATTAGCAAACATCAAAATGAAAGTAACACTTGAGTGTAACTCCGTTGTACAGTTAGCAGCTGATGTCTTATCTCCATTATCTAAGGCTAGTATCTAATGATCTATATTTTACTTTAAATCCTAATATATATATATATATATTGTAATTTTGCCATAATGTATACAGAATAAATCAAGAATGAAGACTGTCAGTCCTTCCTGTCTCTTTGTATTTCGAAAGCCTAATCCAGAAGACCAACACCTACAGACCAACAGCGTAACACTGAGTAATTCTTCAAATGCCTCATTCAGCATAAGCCCCACATTTCTTGTGGAGACCAAGAAATTGTTCTAACCTCTCAAACTAAGAATTACCTTTAAGTTAAACAACTGGCAAGCTTTTTAAACTTTACATAACTAAAATACTCCAGCATATTGCATGAAAAGCTGTAGTAGAGACCTCTGCTCACATATGGATAGCATATTACAAGACATTCCCAACGGTGTTTTGGGTGTACCAAAAGAAAGGGCCGCATGACTTAGTAGCCCAGTTTAGAAGCAAAGTGAAGGAGGAAAGCAAGGAGGGATTCAGGAGAGGAAGCAGAGAACGTTTTACACCAAGTGTGACCCCACATATGGACAGCCTGCATATGAACACAGAAGGCTTATACCAGCTTCCTCATCTGCTGTGTTAAGAGGTCAAGCTGAATAGAAAAGGAAAACTCAGACACCTCTTTGCTATTCCTATTCTAAATGTGCTCTTTTAAAGTGTTTAAAGTGAATAGAAGCACCTGTACTAGGACTGCATTTGCTCAAGGCTCCCTCTGTAATGGCTGGACAGAAAAGGATCCTGAAGTGTGAGATGCCTGTCTACACAGGTAACAACTGACAACTATCTTCCCCACTGTATGAACTTTGAAGGAGAGTACTTCATTAAAGCCAGCATTAAACTCATCAAGCCTAACTGCAGACTTTGTTTTGAAGTGTTACCTTCAGTTTTGCTTAAACAAACCAGTGACGCAAAAATCCACCAGGATCCTCTACCAGTAGGACCTGGCTGCCAACACATCCGGGCAAGCCTGTGTAGGCCACTCCCTGGGAGGAGCCACACAGGCTCCTTCCCGTCTCCTTGGGCACTGGGAGCTGCTGGTGCCTTCCCACCAGTTTCCCTCCAGTGAGCAGCTCTGCCTGGAGGGAGGCCACACAACCAGCAGCTCCAACCCAAGCTGTCCAGACAAGAAGTGGAGCCTGGGCTGTGGTCCTTCTTGCTTTGACACTGGCATCCTCCCTGAGGCCCCAGCTGACTCCAGAAACGCTTGGAACCACTGACCTAGTTTTCTGATGTCTTGTGCTATGTTGGGTATTTTAAACACAAACAACTGTCTGTGATTAACAAACAGGACTTAAATAAATTCGAAACACAGCTACAGAAGTGACATAAAATGAAGATCTAAATCTTTCAAGAATTTACCATGCTTTAAGAACAGACTGGTTTGTCAGCAAGAAAAGGAAAAGAGTTCTGTGGCTGTCACAATAAAGAGTAAATATAGTATCTAACAGTACTGTAGTTTCCAGGCAATAAACCTCCTCACTACAGAACATTTATCTCTCATAGCAGCCATGTTTGCCTCCCTTCCCCCTCTGCCTTATTCCCAGTAGGCCTGAGAGAGTGGAACAGAAGGGAAGCTCCACATTGCAACTAATTTTTTTTATTTTTTTTTTTTTAAATCTTTTGAAGTCTCAAAGTCATGCACTACTTTGTTGTCTTTTCCATTAAGTCACTACATATAAATAGTTTGAATCTAAAACCATTGTGAAGACAAGCACGGAACTGGAATTCTACCTGGAACCATTAAGGGCAACAGTTCCGTGTCATGAAAAGAAAATCTATACTCATATGGCAGGCTTCAGCTACTCCATTCAACTTTACAAATTCATATCAAGATTTAGAATCAACAAACTTGTTCAAGTTTCTCATATAACTGGAGCAGCTCCTTCTACTGAAAAAGTGGCACTGATGCAGAGAAAAAAACCAAAACAACTTAAAAGCAGACTTTGTAGTTGTGGAGCTTTCTTTTGAAGGTAAACTCAAATTTTTTCTCTATAATCTGTTTTATAACCAATACTTAGTATTATACACATTTGATGCTCTGCTTGAATTTCTTTTTTCAAAGAAATTAACATAAAATAAGAGGATGATCCATTACCAGAGAACTGCAGAGTGAAATTATTACCCTTGAAGAGAAGCTCTAACACCATTTCGGTCCTGTAGGCAGCCCTCAGCTGCCTGCAACAATAACACTTCTGAAGTAACCACCCAACAGAAGATAAAATTTCTTACAATAAATAACCATTGAGTGAATGACCTTTTGAGCACAGCAACAAAATTTCAGCCTACCCTAGTACACTGCACAGGGTACAGTCTCATCTGAAGATGACAAAGACATTGAGAACCACTCTAAGGTTCAGAGGGAAACAATTCATTATTCAGGTAGACAGAATGGTATTTAGAACAGACTCCTCTGAAAGACTCGAAAATCTCAGCCTAAATCCAAGGTAACAACCAATGGAGGTTATGTATCTTTAACCTGTTTTCCAAAGCGTGTGCCCTTAATTTCTAACAAGTGTCCATTTTTTCTAGATGGAATTTGAGGTAGTAGTATCTGACTTTTAGCGATTAGGCCAAGAAGAACAAGGATACACACCAGAAGGACACCATAGCATTTATGTCCCAATTAATAATTCCTGGTAAATGATTTAAAAGTTGTACAAAGAAACCTTTGGAATGAACAAGCTATTTTGTCTTTTTATCTGGAGGATTTAGAGATTAACAACAGTGAAGGTAGGCAGCAACTCTAAACATCAGCACAAGCGCTTAATATTCTTCTCTCATTAAGAGATTGGCTACTAATAATTATTATCGCTAGTAATAGCTACCAATATTTAATCAAAACCTAAAAGGCAACTTTTGAAGAGGCTGGAGGTTAGAGAACAAAAATTAATGGAAATGCCTCAGCACAACCTCCATCTTCACTAGGAAGATTGTCCAGATGGGCCAATAAAGTGGGGATTTTTTCAGTACCAACAGATCCCTAGTCATAGTTTTAACACTTAACTCAGGAAATTAAAAACACAATGTTTAAGAAAACTAACTGTTCAAAACTTGCATCCTCCAAACCAATGTACAAGTGGAAACTATACTATTCACCTTGTGTTATGTTTTGTTTGCTTTTTTAAAAGTATATGGTGCTGTAACTGAAAATATGGGATACTTTGATAACTGTTTGTCGAGCAAAATGGACTGGTTGAACATAACAATGCCAACTACATGCCAGAACCCCACTTGCCCCTTTAGTTTTACTGTGTCACAAACTGGAGCTTTGAAAATGTCAGGGAACCTTACTATATATGGCTTTTTAAATCAATTTTTTGTCAAGTGGAAAAAAAAATTTAAATTTATTGCAGTATCTTTAAATGGCTGATTAAAGCAATTAATTCAACAGCTTTCCTTAGACAACAGGCATATCAACTGACAATAAAAAGAACAATCTACAGATGCTTGCTCAAAGCTTGATTTAGGGGATGCTTGGCCGATTAAAAATCAAAGCTAACAACTAAACCGTAACATCAAGTTCAGAGTGATTTCTCATTTATAACTAATTCCCCATCATCTTCTTTATGGATTATGCAACTACGTTTTTTCCAGGGATATTACATACACAAATGGTAGGAGGAACTGAAGGGCAATGAACATGCCATTTCCTAGCAGGTGTGAAAACTTACTACTTCAGATACAGACTTCAAATTGATTAGTCATTTCTGAAAGTGGTAGGAATTGAGAATACTCTTGGTAACTGATTTCTGAACAGCATCTGAAGCATCCACATCACTTTAAAAGACATTTAAAATTTGCAATGAATAAGTATTTTACTGTTTTTAAGGAAACAGTACTTGAGTAATTCAATAATATTCTTATTTAGCCAAGTTAATAAGCAAGAAACCATTTAGATTCCTAAATTCTCACCTGAACTGAGCTTTGATGTTGCTAGGGCTTGCAGATCTGGTCTGAATTTCTTTCTCTTGCTTTTCTCGTAGAATCCTTTCGGCTAGCAAGAAGTAAGTAGCAGTGATGTGATTGTATTTGTTAGTTTCCAATGCCCTAAGGAAAGTACAAAACATGAAATAAACCATACATCAATGGGTTTTAGAAAACTGGACATGGATCTTGCACACCTTGCTGTACTTCTCACAGCAGGAAGAGCACTTAAAAACAGAACTGGGTATTTTTGCTGTTTTGATAAGCATGTCTTGGATTTATTAAAAATAAAGAGCCACAAAGCCTAGTAATTTCAACCATAGTTGGATGAGGATATCTTTAGAATATCATCCAAAAAATTAAATAATTTTTCCCTTACTGAACATCCTTTAAATGATAAAATTGTATTTCATTAATGTTATGCAGCAATAATGGTCTTTCCCACTGGCACATACAGCCACAAATATTTGTTTATGCAACAACTGGAGGAAAAACCTTTACTATTTTAGGGCTATCACATTAAGTTTACCGTAAAATTAAGTTCATAAGTCAGTAAGCATCATTCATTGTAACAGAAAGGATGCCACTGTTACACAGCTAAAACCTTAAGAAGCAAGACTGCTGCTTCCCCGCCCTATCCTCCAAATGTATAGTAACAGTTTTTCCAGCTTAAACACAAACAGAAAAAACAATTTTAAGTCCTCTCTTGACTTTAGGAATATTTTTGAGATTTGGGGGGTTTAATCTGTTAGAAAAAACTATGTAGCCTTCTAGCAAGTTCACACACTGGCAATGACTATTTTGCATTATACAGATATAAGGAATAACATTTTAAATTCACAAAGATTCAGGTATACTGGAAACATACTAAGGGACAAATGCTAGAATTTTATCACCTCCCAATATACATGAGATATGAAGCACAAATAAAAGTATGGATTTCAGAGCCATCAGGTTTACCCAAGACAGCAAACTCCTGCAGGAATTGAACAGTGTTCCAACACATTTTCTTGAAGTTTCTCCTAAGGTTTTCTCTACTTAAGTATTTCTCATCCTAGAGTATCTTATCACAGTGCAAGATTGTAATATTTTGTTTGTTAACCAAATGGCTTGATGTTTAAACACTGGAGTATCCAGATTCTCATGACATCCTTTTATCAAAAATAACATGCACAAAACGAGCTGCATATAGAAAACTGACAACTTACTCCACTATTGTATCTCGGTCTGCAATATCACCGAGAACCATGCGTTGTATTATACTGTTGTGTTCCTCCTCAGACAGATTTTTATATGACACAAGAGGAATATTGTACTTCGTTGCAGGAGACGGGTCAACTCCTTGGAGCCACGCATGGTTTTCAATCTCTTCCAAAGATGCCCTTCGCTTCGGGTCTCTCTGCAACATCCGTGTAATTAGACTGTGAATAAAAAATAAATCTAAAACAAAATGCACTCACGTGTTTAAAAAGCAGCCATTGTAAGAGTAACATTAGAAGAAATTTCTGCTGTTGGTCCACATAAACCTTTAGAAGTCTCTACAGTAATCAGTGTGATGGGAAATAATTTATTCTCAAAGACATTCCAAATATTGCTGAGCTGAAACAATTTACTTATTAAAAACTATAAATATCATAAACACTGCAGTTTTCATTTACTATGCCTAGATTCTTAACCTGATTTTTCTGGTTTGTTTGTTTTTAATAGACCTTATAGGGCAACTGTCACAGATGGCCTACAAACTGGTCCATAAAGTAACAGAAATATAATTTTACATTATTGCTGCTGTCAACAAGATGATGGATTAGCAAGATAAGTAGAAATATTTTATTCTGAAATAGCTATCAGACATTTGATTCTCCAGTACCCCTGGAAGAACAGTGATCTGTTCTATCCAGAGAGACACAAAAACCAAAACAAAACACTATCTGAGATGATGAAGTGACGAACCTACTAATGGATTCAGACTGATGTTTACAAGTGCTGGAAAGCAAGTGCATAAATTCCCCAAACAAACAGAGAAAGAAGAAAATTAGCATAGCACATCTCTGTTCACTTACTAGACATGAAAAATTCTCAGGGAAGGTATTTTTGGCTTTGTACAACAAACAGAACATGGATATACAGTTTTGGTGCCAAGTTTTCAATGAAACTTTATTGCTCCAACATGTGGAATGAAAGTTCTGCGATTCTCACATAAATGCTATTTATTGTACTAACTATACTATGCCATGCAAATTCAAACTGCAAGGCCGCACAAATCAAAGCTATCACAACTTTTTTTGTTGGTTTGTTGTTGTTGTTCTTTTTACTGTAAGATGATGTATGGAATTTAAAATGGAGATTAATTCAGATTTCTTAAAACTCTACTGTAAAAACAAGAATTGTCACACATATACTTAGTCGCTGTGGTCTCTCCCTTGACCAAAAGGAAAGGCGGGGTGAGACATGGGAGCCTTTATTTTCTTTGCTTTTGTTAGTACTATGACAGAAAGGAAACAAACTCTACACTTCATTTGACTTTTTTTTAAACCACACCTATAGTAAAACCACACAAATGGACTGCATGTGCCTCGTGCTTTAAGCTTGCTTATACATCCCAAACCAAGAATGCTTTCATTCCAAGCAGGAAGTTTAAACATTCCCAGAGCCTTTTCCCTAAGAAAACCTAACCTACAGAGGACTTGACTTGGGTAACAGATTATATACATTGTTGATGCGTTACATAGAGAAAGCAGATCTACTTAGGTCTTTAAGCAAATCAGCAGTAACCAATATATTAAGCAAAAGGCTGCAAAAAACACTTCCTGGCCTCAGCACAGCATGCAGCATCTCAAAGAGATTTATTCGATACAATTCACTGATAAGAGTTCTCTTTTAAACCTCTTCCTGTATTGTATTTTAAACCTCCTCCTGTATGTAAAGCTCTTCAGGCTGCTGAGAGCACTGATAGCAGCTTTTGCATGCTACTGGAGATGCCAGACACTAATGACAAGACATGAAAAGCAGCTATGGCATCACATTATATATGAGATTCCTGGACCACACATATGACAGGTGAAGAGAGAAACAGTCATTATGACCACAGCTGTAAAATTTCATTCTGTGGCAAATAACAATCCTAGATGCTGCTCTGTTTTTTTGACTGGACGAAATGAATTTTTCAAGCATTTATAAAGTCATCTGGACTTCCACATTGAAAATGAAGAGATACTCTATTGCAAATTCAAGAACACGGCCAGGCACTGTAAAATAGTTTAAGTGATGCAACTGGGATAATATATTAAAAGGACTGAAGAGGTCATTAACTGATAGGGAAATATGGGAAATATTGGAACATATAAAAAAAAGCTGCAGTGAACACTGCAGAAAAACAGCACATCAAAATGAGTCATGATTCCCAAGTGGCATATGGTATTTGCAGACAGAATATTTTTCTCCCTTGATTGCCTAGAATGTTGATTTGGAGTTGCAATTTCAGTAGGAAATGAGACAAAACTTGCTCTGATATCCTTGGGTTTTGACAACTTGTATTTTGAACAGAAATCTATAGGAATCATTATTTTTTTTTAACCCCTGCCACAAAATACTCTTAGCAACACTCTTGTCCAGCAAGAGTGGTGGTCAAAGCCAGGCAAGTGGTGAGCAGCAGCTTCATTCATTTATAAAATGCATGACAACTGAGAGGCATAAAAGAAAGATACATTGTGTAAAACCAAAATTAAGTTTCACACAAGTATGGGAAAAATCTATTGGCAAAAAATAGCATGTGATTAAACATCTAGTAAGAAGGGACACAAAGAATAAAAAACCCCGCAATACTGGTGCCCAAGAAACAACTCAATTGATGTGAGGAAATACTAGCAACTAAGCAAAAAACAGTAGGCACATATCATCTTATCAACAGGCATGGAATATTCCACATGCTGATAATACAGTATGGGGACCTCCCAAAGGTAATGAGAATCCACTTCTATGAACACTTCCAAGTTTTTTAGTACTCTACTTACTCTTTACATTCTTTGGACACATGAGGTGGCACTGTGTATTTGCAGTCCATTATCATTGTCAGAGTTTCACTGTCATTTGCTTCTTGAAATGGTGGTTGTCCACAAACCAACATGAAGAGGATGACCCCTAAGCTCCATATATCTGTAAATATATAGTACAGATTTTAAAGTAACTCTTAAGGAAACAGACATAATTATCATCAAAATATTCTTGAGATGTATACTGGGGTTATTACCACACTCTTGATTATGAGCATTACTTAAGGAATTTGCAGTTCTCCTGAAGTACAAAATACAGTACAGGTCCACTGTTTGACAACTTTTCATGACTTCAAGGATGTAACATTTGACAGCAAAGTGTTAAGATAAAATTGAAGATAATCTGGTCTCTCAGAAGACAAGAATTCATTACTGTTTTCTTCACAGGTAGGCACAAACTATTAAAAGAGATTTGTATACAAAGGACATTCCTTTTTTAAGTACTAGCATAAACTGTTCTCAATATGGTTTACATTTTACTCTATGAAGTAGAGAAATTACAAAGGAAGTCACTTAATGAGACTGAACTAGATATGACTTTCCTTCAGTAGTGTTGCTTCAAAAAATTCTTTGCTACTTCTAATGGTAAATAACATATAATTTAGGTAAAATTACTTACACCAATCATATTACAAAGTGTGGGATGTTTTGTTTTGGTTTTGAAAATATCCATCAAACTAAGAATTAACAGTGATCTCTACTACACTCTGGGTATCATCTTGTTTCCATCTAGTTCCTGCTTGTGTAAAAAGTTCCCCAATGAAATAGCATACCAAAAGATGAAAATGCAGCACTGCTGGGCATGAAGCCCTTTAGTTGGTTTCTACTTACTGTAAAAGCTACTATTTAGTTCAAATCTTTATTAAAAGTTTACCTAGAAGAAAATATTTCACAAGTCTCACTGCATTCAGTACAGGAAGCTTAATATTGAGAAATATTTAATATTGCATAAAAACAAATAACTACAATATAAGCTTAGAGCTTCATCTTCAGCTTCCATGCTCTGGAAATTTCAGTGGCAATTTCGGGTGCTACACCCTAGCATTTCACAGATCTGTACCCAATAAAACCAAACAGCTGAACTGAGAGAAAAGAGGAAAGAGGGGACAGCAGCTGGCAGTGGTTGTAAGAAGCACAGCACACCAGCTCTGTCCTGGATGAGCTTCCAAGAGGGAACCACACTAAGTTACCTACCCAACTGCATCTTGCTTTCTGTGGCCTACTCAAAATACTTGACATGCATTTAAAGCTGAAGGATAGCTACAATTTGATTTAATAATGTAAATCACACACATTCATCCCTAGAACAATTACTCATTTTGCTAGTTACAACCCATTCTTCATACGCTTTAGCTGACAGAGGAACAGAAACACTACATGGTAATTTTCTTTAGAGCTCTAATTTGTACTAAATGTATGCTATTAACTTGGACAATTATATGATTTCTGTTACACTTACTAGGGCCTCAATCCTGTAGGTACTGAGCCTTTTGAGGCTGGCACACCATATCATGTAACCTGCAAATTCAACATGACTGTTCACATGTTTAAGATTCAATAAGTGCATTGATACTTTGATAGATTGATGCCAGAAAGCTGAATGTTCTGGAATATAAGATTTTTTTAAAGCCTCATAAGACAGAGAGGTAACTTCACCTAGGAGGTACACCCTTAATTTCGTAAAGCTAGTTACTCTTTCTACTACTGTTCAGTTTAAAAGTAGCCAAAAAGTTTTGGCACATAATCTCTTTCAACACACAACAGATTATAAAATTTGCAAGCACATAAAACATGTGAATTCATGCATTTCTATTAACAGCCATCTTTTGGATATCAATGTCCTTCCCAGATTTTTAACTTTGCCTAAAATCTGTGATACAATCTATCCTAGTATTCTCATCAATACTTCCCCCCATAATAAATTCTTCATGTATTCTTTCAGCATTAAGTATTTTTTAAAATAGCCCACATAGCAGTGCACGGTAGGTGTTTATTTGAGAAAATGAAAGCATGACACAGCACAAGAACTAAACCAATGTTGATAGTGTGAACACACAGAACTTGAATGCTCCATTTAAAGCAGCACAAGGTTGTCTCAACTCAGCTATAAAACACAATTATTTTTCACTCCTCACACCAAACACAGTGTAAAAGATAAGTGTAAAGGAAATGGAGAAGCTGACAGCAAACAGGAAATACTAAACAAATTTTCAAAGTAACTTCATTCAAAATATAAACCCTGAAAGAACAATGTAAAAATGGAACTAGTTTATAAGAACTGGATTATTCACTGGTATTTCAAACTACAATTATCCAGCCAATAGCCAAGTGCAATCCTAAACAAAATAAAAACAGTAACAACAGTATCTTGCCCTTCCCAACCTACCAAAAAAATTCACATTGGCACTTTTTCTAAGACACAACACTATGACATAAAAATTAGTATTTTTATGGGCAGATGTCTCTACAAAAAAAAAAGTTTCCAGAACAGACAACAGGAATCTCTATGGGTCTTGCATTATAAATTTTTTATTTTATGTTTTGAAGCCACTTATAGCTTGACATAGGTGATACTATCAAAAAGGGGAAATCTCCTCTTTGCAAAAAGGATCCATAAACTTGAGTGTTAAATGTCTTACTTATTGGTAAATATTTCTTTGAAATTTAAACAGGTGACCTACACTCCCCAAATACAAGTAAGTTTAAACATGTTGGTTTGCTAGCCTACAGTGTAACTGAAAGTCCAAGGTTTAGAATCTAAAGTCTTCACAGCAGGTATTCCAAAATGAGTTGATACCCACACATAATTTTGAAATATTTAAGATATCAACAGTTAAATGACTATAAGATATATATACATATGTAAGAAATACTAATGTTTGTACCTGCTTTATTAGTTTTAAGCCATTTTATACATGCAAAAATCAATCCTCTATCTGCCCTTTCTACTCTTCTCTACTGGAGATCCATAGCTGCATATTCTTCAGTCAAATTCAGAAAACATACTGCAAAAAAAGATTGAAAGAAATGAAAATGCTTTTTTCCCTTTAAAGATAGTTTTTGTTCATCTACTTAGTGTAATAACCACAGTACATTTTGGAAAATTCTTGGTTTCCAGAATAGTGCCATCTGGCTGACAGAGGCAAAATTCCAGATTTTTAAGCACAGCTGTCTAAGAAATTAGTAAAGGGGAATCAGAAATTATTTTATTATAGTGCTTATTTACCAGATTTTATTTTCCCAAACAATACACAATGCCACACAGATGAATGTTCTTTACCATACTGTTTTGTCATGATCAGCACTGCTCTGTTATTCTTTCCTATTAATAAAGAGAAACCTCATCTGTCCTCCAGATCCCAAGTAACCTAAGGAAGATAGAGATGGCTTGCACTCACCTGATTAAGTGCTTTGATCAACACTTGGTCAGTACATGCTGCCTGTTCTGGTGCCATACCCTGCTATTGCTGATTTCTGCTCACAAACTATGTGTAGTAAAAGGGGACTCAGGGAAGACCACTTCCACCAGCAGAGCAGATAATGACACCTTGATCTTTCACATCTAAATCCCAAAGAGCATTGATCTGGTCAAATGCATTAACTTTGACAAGAAAGCTTTGTGAGCAGACTAGAAAGATGTTGGAGCAGCAATGAAATAAGAGCCTGACATCTCAATGTAAGGTTTCTAGATAGAAGTAGCATCTCTTTTTAGACCAGCTAATGAATGGGGGAAGGGTGAAGAAAAATAACTCAAAGTTATAAGGGAATAGAATTTTTTCTTTAGATCTCCACACACTTGCAAAAACAAAAGTATGTTTTTTTTCAGCGAAGGCAGCCATTATACTATGTTCTTATTTTGATGTACCTTATGTCAACTCAGAGGAAAAATCCTAGCTGAGACAGTTTTCTGCTTTCATACATTATTAGAAGCTGTAGATACAAATTTAAAAGCAAATATGACAATATCTGTTTACATTTTTATCCATTCACTGAATGGCACTGCTTCACTAAAGGGTTGCACAAGTGTCAGTGTAAAAAAAAATGGCAAAAGAGTGCAGAACAATATAGGCAGGATTTGAATGCAGAGCAAGACTGCTTTTTCAAGACCTGTTAAATAGGCCATGCCATTTAAAAAAAACCCTCACACCTTCAGTTCAATGCAAATATGGTTTGACATACAGTATTCACAGTAAAGAACTCTGTAGAGATCTGCCTCTCCTTCACCTTCACACCTCAGCATACCATTTTAAGATATTAGCTATGGTACTATGTTAATGCTAAAAAAACATAAATCAGGTTTTAGACAAAACTTTTAGATATTGGAATAAATTTACTACTGGATAGTTTAACCAGATAAAGGAGCAGGTTTTAAAAGCAAAAGTCCTTAGCTTGGGCCAACGACTGAGCATGTATTTTCAGCTATATTCCCTTATCACAGCTCAGAACTTAGGTGCCAGTGACAATTCTGGATTTGAGACCCTTAACTGAAGGAAGAAGAGGGTGACAGAGACCCACCTGTAGAATAGCAGATTTAAACACTAGTTTATTTTTCACAATTTCAAGGATTTTACTACTCTTGGTAAAGAGTAGTTGAAGACTTTACGGAAACTGCTTCTCCCGTCCAAGGGTCATCTAATTTGCTCTCTTCAGACAACTGGTGGAAAAGTAGTATGTAGGCTGGAAATGCTGTATGCATTTAGCATGCTTATAACCTGTAAAACTTCAAATAAATATGGCAAGGCACATTTGTGTACTTCAGTAGCCAAAATTAAGGTCTCTCTCAAAAGCACAGTGAAGGTCTCAAGGTGCAGTTTAAATTGAGTACTAGTAACTTGAAACTGCCATTGCTGTAACAAGAATAAAGTAAGAGAGGTTAGAACTTTTAAAAACACTAGTAGCTAGCTGCAGTAGAGATTTTTATTGTTTTTTAAAGCCATTAAATAATGTTGATCAGGAAAGGGCTGTTCAAGCAGGATTCCCAGAACCATGACAACCAGGGCTGTGTATACGCAACTTCCTTACATAACATGAAGTCACTGCCATAGAAACCAAACAACGTCATTAGCTGTCTATGCTACGCCTGTCTTAAACACAGGGCAGTCAAACATCTGTTATGTTCAAGTTTGGACACTGCACAAAGGATATCCATATTCATCTGCTTAGCCACCAAGCTGGACTTCACCATTTCACTAGCCATTAATTGCCTTTTAAAGTTCATGATTTACTCCTAAAATAAGCACTACAAATTTCAGAAAGTTACAACTTATGTGACATAGGGGATCCTTAGAGCTTAAGATTTGCCCAAATTTCTACCATTCATCAGAAGTAACGCTTCTGCTATGTGAATTTGTGATTTCAAGCAGCTAAAAATTCATACTTATTTTGGAATAGACACGTTTGCATTTAACTACATAATGTAAATTGAATCTGCTTAGTAACGTTGTTTATTTCAGACCTGAAGATTTTTTTTTCACCCTCCTAACTTAAATGTAGAACTGCTTAACAGTTTACCCAGTTTATATCAGTTGATAAGGCTGATCTTTCTACAGAAAGTCATCTTATTCAGAAGTGATTTGCAATACTGAATGAATTTAGTCAGGTTTTATACATTTCTCATTGCACTGTTTACTATAACAGCTGATCATTATAGTCATCTTCAACTAAAAGCCACATAATAAGCAAAAAAGAAAACAACACAACTTCTGTGGAGATGACAAATGTTTACATGTTCATTTTGCCACTGCAAAGATATCAATGGACTGTGGATAAATGATGAAAATAGACCCCAATTTCCAGCACCATGGGAATTATTCTAACGATTATCTTAAGACATTAAAGATAATGTTATCACCACTGCTGCTATAACCTCTTCAGAGCAGATTTGTGGAAGAAAGCCCAATCCACAGAAACCTGTTGAATACAAGCCTTCAAAGAGACTTAACACATCAGCACTTCAATATCAAGTTCAGAGCTAAATAGGAAAATCTAATGTAAAGATTATCAGCATCTCTGCATTCTGGGTACATTCAGGGCTAGGCAGCAACTGCACAATATCTTAAGACTGCTGTTTTGAATTCAGACACAAAACCTCATCGTGAACTATTTTATTTGGATTGGAATTTAGGGGTGGACCTTCAATGGACTCAGGAGTAGGTACAGGCTGATAACTCACAAGGGTAACAGTGGTAAGCACGTTTCTTACAAATTAAAATTTAAGATCCTATTCATAGCATAGGCTATGGAAAACAGAATGAACATTCAGATTTATAGCATAGCTTCACATAATTGTCTGAAGAATTAAACAGTTTAAGAGTAAAACTTCATGACAAGTCAAACACTGCAGAAAATGAGACTTCTATCAGAAATAGTGATGTAAAATTACATACTACAGTATAAAAGGATAAAAGCTGGTATCATACTACTGAATTGTTTGAATGGTGCCCATTATATTGTTGATATACTTGTGCTTCAAAAGAACAAGAAAATTATTTCCACACCCATTTAAGCCAAAAAGCTTTAAAAAGTTGCATCACTTGCATAAAAAGTCAGTAGCAAGATAGTATAGAATAACTGTGTTAATGATTTCAGCATTTCTGTGTATCACAAGTATTTTTACTCTGCCATGTGCACAGACTGCTGGCAAATCTGGAAGATGCTCAAAATGGACCAATTGTAAAATTTGAAGATGATGAGTAAAAAACAAAGATTACTTTTTCATAGATACAAGATTTCTACCTGATGGAACTATTCTTCCATTCCTCAACTTTTAATGAAAAAGGCCTTGAATAAAGTTGTGTACTGATCTCTAGTTTTCAGAGGTGCCACCGTCTGTTAATTCAACTTTTTTATCTTTGTAAAGTGGGATATATTTTTCCCTTGCAGAAGGCTGAGTAAGCGATCATCCGCTATCAATGCTAACATTTTCAAAATTAACAGGCAGAACTGGGTTTTCTCCTTGTTTTAAAGCACTACAAATCCAATTAAAATTACCATAAGAATAAACAGAGAAGAGAATTAGAAGTCTTTTCCTTCCCCATCCCTCCAAAAAAGAGCATAAATAGCAAATGGCATTTAGCAAATTATTTTCATAATTAGCTTATCTGTCTGATGAAACAGTCTGTTCTATATATGTTATTTTATTTGACTAAGACATAATCATCAGTAACTAGTCTTATCTTTGGAAGCAATTCTTATTTTCATTCACTCTCGTAACTAGTACTTACTTTTTCCTGAAGACAATATAGCATGGGGTTTGCTGGCTGCATAAAACTATTAAAATACAGACAAGAAACTCGTTCTTTACTTTTTAGTAAATACTGCATCTCAAATTTCAGTAAGGGTATTTTAACAAAAATCACCAACATTGAAAGGTCTTATTGAAAACATGCCACTGCCTTTATTCCAAAATAGCCTGTTATACTCCGATTCATCAATTCTGCATTTAGAAATGCATTCTTTCTCTTCTGGTTTCCATTGCTTAGCCACATCTCAGAAGTTACTGAATCTACATTAAAAACACAAACCCAACATTTTCAGTGTGAATTTCAATACTACTACTCCAGAAAATAATTAGCCAGGATAAAACCCAATATTAATTAGTTAAATGTAGAAGGATGTTTTTCTCTGTATAAAACATGTTCTCAAAATCAGTGAACATATCAAAGTCTATACAGCACGTACAGCTTATATACCTGTTTCACTGCAATGTTTGGGGGTTTTCTTGTATATAAATACTAAAGTCAATTTGCTCCTGGTATGTAAGAAATCCTTCATATTTTCTGATCCACTATCTTTTCCTACAGGTTTTAGCTGTACAATGTACAATTTGTACTTTATTTATAAAAATTAAGATCTTAGTACAGCTTTACGCATGAATGCAAAACTTGAGCATCTGGTTTATAACTAAGTAGTACACCACTGATTTAGGTCCCACCAGATCTGTGTTGCCAAATTAGTCAGCCTTGGGCTGAACATAAGTAATCTGAATATTTGTTTGCAAGATACATGAAATCAAGCTGCCTGGCTGCCGAGATGTATTTATCATAATGTAATCTTACTGCACAACAGCAGTTTGAAATATTATGAAAACAGTTCTCCCATGAACACAGGGAGGTGACCAAGAAACATCCTTATACTTAAGCTACAGTTTAGCTGATGTGGTAGTAATTGAAGACTATCTTAGCTTCTCTGTAGTTTCATTTGGATAAATTATTCTTTGCTTCACCCAGCAGTTTACTGACTTGTGCATAAAGTAATCCAGAATAGAACACAAATTATACTTCATAAATATTAGGCAGCACATTTACTGAGAAGTCATTAAGGATCACAGACTCTCGCCCTTCATTACAGCCCCATCGCATCATAACTTCACTTCTGAATACAAGGCTCTGATACCTGGACCATAACACCCTCAGTTTGAGGCATTAAAAGTATTTTCTTGTCAGTAAAGTAGATTGAGGGGTGGAAAGTCAGAATCAAAGGATAGCATTTTACATAAAAACTCGACTTCCCCTTCCATTAAAAATAAATTTTACTACCTGCATACAAATTGCCACAGAACATTAAAAAAATTTTGTTAACCTGACATGAATATCTTCAAGACTGAAACTTTCTAAAAGTATTCCACAACAAATTCCTTACATTTGCCCTTTCTAAAAAGTACAAAAAGGTCCTTTTGATAATTTTTCAAATTTGACTCAGTTTTTCCAGCAGTGAGATACACAGCACAGCAGGAAGAAGGTAGAAAAGCGTGGCCACTAACACAAGTACACAGGAGGAGAGCAGCACAGAAATTCACAAGGTATTCACATCAATTCCTTCTGTTTTGCTTCAAAAAGCATTTGAGGGTGAAAAGTAGAGCACACAATTCTCCTAAAAATGCACTGGCAGTAATACTTGATGAATTTCAATCAAATGAGTTTCTCTTACATGGAAGGTGAAGATAAGTGAGCTAGGCTGAGTTGATCTAACCCAAACTAGCTAACACAAAGGAGGTGTAGGTCCTGCCACCTTCCCCCAGAACTGTAGTCAAAGCTGCATGCTCCCTTCACCTCCTTTGCACCAGCTCTTCCACTCAATGCAAAGGGAACAGCTCTGCTAACCCAGCAGAAGTTAAGCCTAAAGAAAAACTAACAGTTTTCAGTCAACTTAGCTGATGAAGTAAGTTCATCAAATGGTCAGCCATGCAACAGAGTACAGCACATGAGAAGAGGCAGCTCTGCACTGACACAAGCAAAACAGAAGGGGAAGAACTCTTACACTGGAAGCAGCTACATGTTACCACTTTCAGCTTTCTTACATCTTCAAGTTCATTCTATAAGTATAATTCTTCTAAAGTATTGCAATACAACATTAAAAAGGGATATTTTCAAGACAAAAAAAATCAGCAAAAACCTTCTGTAGGACTTCTTGCTTTTAATTTCTGTCAAATTTGGGTATAATCTGATTTTGAGCATACTGAAACTCCAAATGTTGTTAGGTATGATAAATGATTCAATAGTGTACATGGTTTGCAAGTATCTTACCCTTTTTTTTTTTTTTTAACTCAAGTCTGTCAAATCTTATATTCAGCATTTTTATATTGTAAA
This sequence comes from Athene cunicularia, assembly GCF_003259725.1. Taxonomy (NCBI): domain Eukaryota; kingdom Metazoa; phylum Chordata; class Aves; order Strigiformes; family Strigidae; genus Athene; species Athene cunicularia. The sequence goes on along the minus strand of NW_020799095.1, from coordinate 7,745,332 downwards.
AGGTCACTGTACATACCCACTGGCCATTATGCTTACATTAGTCACTCAGTTTGTGAATAAAGTACTGTTCACATGCAGAAACATCAAACCTAGCTCCACAGAGGCCAGACAGGGTCATTGGGGCTACTTAGCTACACTCAAGCACCAGGTAAACATGACTGAAGGTTTGAAAGACCACGTGCACTCCAGCACCACTATATGCAAGTAAGAAGCCCTTAGAAATGCTTGAAGCAAAAAGGAAACAAAAGAATTTAGAATCATTCCTACAAAGTATCGTCATCCCAAGAAAGCAAAAGGTATGTATGACAAATTCTCCATTTCCCTTAATAACCAAAAATGTGTGACTAGATAATCAATACATACGTTCATTATTATTTTACCACACTGACAGAAGATATCCAGGTCTGAGTTGTGCAAGAAAGCCATCATCTAACTACTAAAGCAATGGACGTTATCCAAGTGGTTGGCCTCTGTAGCTTCCAAGAAGGCAGCAAGTTGGATTTGGACTACAAACTGACAGTTGAATAGCACTTAGCTACAGTAATATTCCTGTTAGTCATATTTTTTATGAGGAACATCTTGCCACCATTCTCTTGGCGCTGCTGTGACGACAGACTGCAATGCTAATTGTGATGGTACCTACAATATTATTTGTGTATTACAGTACCATTCTAGAGGCCTGTGCTCAACTGTTCTAAATAGACAGTCCCAACCTCACAATCCGTATTTGCCCATCTCTCATCCCCAGAAGGATGACTTTACTCTGCAAATGTTTGCATGCATCTGTGAAATCACATCAGAATACCCAACTACAATAATAAAAGCCTATCAGAAGTGTCAATGTCTTCCAGAATTATTGTAGCCTACACAGCACTTAATACTTTGTAGAGATGCCAAGTAGTTAAAATAGAACTTGCTCTCCTCTGAAAAAATCAACTGATCTGAAAAACTGTAATTAAACTTTATCACCTAGGAAAGAGGTAATTTATATTTATTTAATGATCCGATCTCTGTTGATGCTAGTAGAGCAAAAGGAAAAGTATTACCAGAAGCATGCTCTATTCGTTCTCATCTGTAGCTATCTGCTTTGGAATACTGCTGGAGTTCACTGGATTACACCACCGCTCTAGACAGCACTCACTCTGATCTAAAATATGTCCATTTGATTTACGTAATGAACCTATGTGCAACAACAGTCCCTCTCACTTTCCTCTGACTAGAACAAATTTTAATTAAGTGGGAAAAAAACATGGGAAACTACAAGCAACAGAACTTCTCATTATCTAACTCAGTCAGCTTTTTGAAAAGCCCTGGGAACATATGATCATTGCCTAATATTCCTCTTGCATCATTTTAACTACAGCCTTAAACACAAAAGGAAATGAGAGACCTAAATTAACTAGTTTCTTTTCAAGTGTGAAAACTTTTAAGTAGCATCACAAAGGGGAGATTAATCCCTAAACTAGCTGAAACAGTTACGTTTTCAAAGAGCAAGCTTTTTCATGATATTTATTAAGCATATAACTTAATAAAAGACTTGCCCTGAATATTTCAGCTCTGTAGCAAGGAAGTGTAGACGCTGTTCCTTTATATACTTATTCTAGTATCATTCGTACGACATCAGAAAAAATATATGTCTGTGACAAAGTTCTTTGGCAAAAAAAACCCATCATATACCTTGATCAATTTTTCTTGTAATGTTTTTTGCAAATAATTTTCCATAAATGAAAACAGGTGTGGGGTTTTTGAAATATATTGAATGCAAATATACCTTAACATGCACAGAATGTAAACTGGGCAATCCTTTTTAATTTGGCATTTTAGTATATTAAGTTGGTTTTCAAGTGGTCAGATGCTCACAAAGGGGCAGGACCATGTAGCTGCACTGGAGAAAGCATGACCTCCTTTCTCCTAAGCAACTAGCTTTTGGTTCAGCTATAATGTAATTCCTTCCAAACTGGCAAAAAAATCTTTGCCATTGTCAGTCATTATTATTGCAATATTAATAGCCCTATTCAGGCAACAGCTGAATGAGTTCACAGCACTTCACCACTATTTCAGGATATATATACCTTGAACATTACAGGCATCAAAATGTAACTGATGTAATTTCTCTTCTTTTGAAAATGTCTACCTCTGAATCTATACATACTTCTAGTCCACAAGTATGACCTCATCTTAGCATGGAAGTTTATCTTTAAAGGTTAAGAAAGGCTTGCACAAGCTGATTTCTCAGTTGCATAATTATATGGTTAGTGATAAATTTCCTAAACGTAGAATCTTAAAAGAATATATGCTTAAGACTCCCTTTGGTGGAAAGGAGGGATTTAAAGAATTCCCTAATATTTTTTTCCTTTCTCACAATCTTTGCATTTAAAATACACAAATAAGTCATCTTTAGAAACCTTACATAGTATATTTGACCTTTTTACCCAGTTAGAAAAGGAAAATCCAGACTCTTCAAGGTCATTATCTTACTGGCAACTCATAGTAAATTTTGATATTTTTATTCTTTAACTATTGTTCTGAGAGTACTTTAGAAAATGTTTAGTGCATTACAAAGTGATGAAAACTGTGCTACTAAAGAAGTTAGGATACAAGTACTGCAATCTGTCAACTAGAAGTTTTAGTATCCAGTAACTGAGACAGTACACTGGGGAGTAAGTAAGCAAAAACTAACCATTGATGTGTATTTAAATATTCTCAGAAATGGAACTGAACTAGCATCCTTAAACATCAGCTAGAAGAAATTAATTTTCTTCTAGTTCTTCTACTGTTCACATCAATCCACTCTATATTAGCCAGATTTTCCTCTATGAATCCATTCAAACTTTTTTTTTTTCCAAGTACTACTTGGAAGTTTACCTACCTAATTGCTTACAAAGTCCTCTAAAAAACATTTTGTGTGATGCCACCATTCCTCCACTTATTAAGAGGTCCAAAGTACACTTCGTTAACTATATAATTCAGTTTGGACCACCTGGTCATAATCCCTCCTAATGCTACCTTCCCCCCAGCCCTTAATCCCCATACACCTTTCTTCTAAGATTCTTCAGTTGGGCAGCAGTATCAAAACTTCATTTTTTGCTGATCCTCCAAAATTTGACTGCTACTCCACTTTTCAAGAAATATTTCACATAAGACACTGTGTAGAATATTTAATAAATGCACTTTTCCATCTAGTTTTTGAGGCCACTGCAATCAGTAACACTCATGCTTCAGGAAATTCAAAATAGAGACATAGAAGAACACAAAAGAACTCAGGAGTTAGGATCTCTAGTTTGCCACTAATAAAACCAAAACCAACTCATCTAAAACATTTGACTCTAAATAGAAATCATTTTGTCAAACATCACTGTAGCATCAACATGTATTTGCAAAACCACAAATAGCACAGACATCTAAAATTCCTAATTATAGCACACTTGAGAAAATACTTTCAAGTCCAGAAAACCCACAGTAAAATATCTGTTCAAAATTAGAAGCCATGAAGTGGCATTCAAATGTTTAAGCAAAGACTATAAGACCTACTAGCTAAAAATATTTATATTAAAAATAATGCAAGAATTTTAGTTCAACTGTGTGCCAGAATATCATGTCAGCATACAAAATTAGTTGATTGTTTACCTCAGGTACATTAGCAAAAAATTGGACAAGTCAGTCTTAATTTAAACCATCAGTACAGCCACTACTATAACCATAGCAAAACAGAGACATGTACACAGTCCTAATGGGTGTTATTAAGACAGTAAAAAGTGTCAGATACTGGACACACAAGAACAAGAGGCATGTTGACTACAATAAGCTATTTCTGAAGCATCATTTAGAATTATATGTACCTACATTTGTTGGAGAAGTATTAAGTTCTACTTCAACGATACAAGCAATCTGTATGACTACAGGTCATTATTCAGTGATTCTATGAACATTTACAGCTTTTTTAAAAAAAAAACCAACAAACTCTAAATTACTTCTAATAGCATATGCAGTAGACCTAACAGATATAGAGAATTGCCTAGCACACCCCACTTTCCAGCTAGAAACATGAAGACTGATTTACACATTACTATTTCTCTTACTTTTTAAACAATTAGGAGCAACTGAGAACTTACCTCCTACTTTCAGTTCTCAGAAAAGAAAAAGGCAGAGAAGGGGAAGAGGGAGTTAAAGCTTTCCTTTATTTCCTGTCTCCTCTTTTGATAGCCAAGTTAGTACTTACTAAAAATGGATTCCTACCACCTTGAAGCAGAACATGTAAGCAGCATGAGCTCACAATGACATTCTTATATGGCTGAAATGAGTGGGAAAAAACCCCACTGGTTTGGGTTGGTTTTTTTTTTTGCAGGGGGTGGGGGGGAGTGGGTTGGGAAGGGGTTGGAGGGTGGTGATGTTAAAAATATTTTTAAAACTGGCACTTTCCTGAAAAGGGGATGGGTCCTCTATCAAAGCAAGTACAAATATACACATTGCATTCACTTTACTATTAATAGAGAAGTTAATTACAATGTATACAATTGCATAACTTCATACAAAAGGAACTTTTAAGCATTTTTGAGAATGTTTGAGTTTCTCCTTCAAACAGAGCTGCTCTGGCATTAATTCATCCAATAACTAACTCATCCAGGTTATAATACTATTAGTTGCCAATTAGCTGACTTCCACATATGGCACTATCTTGAAACAGAAAACAGTGGTACAACATCATGGTATTTAAAGTTTAAATTACTGGTTGAATTCAAAGAGGACATACCCACTGCTGGTGCATCATATTCATCCCCAAGTAAAATTTCAGGAGCAGAATATGCAAGAGATCCACAGCTTGTGGTGAGCTTCTTTCCAGGCTGAAATTTGTTGCTGAAGCCAAAATCAGTCAATTTCACAAGTCCTTGTTTTTCAAAGAAGACAACATTCTCTGGTTTTAGGTCTCTATGAACTACATGAAGTTTATGGCAGTAGGATATAGCATGAACTATTTGAGCAAAATATTTTTTTGCCAGATCCTCATTCAGACCTTCTTCATGTTTCATGATGTAATCAAACATATCTCCTCCATCACCTAGCTCTAAGATAAGATAAAGCTTAGTCTGGGTGTCAATCACTTCATACAGCCGTACTATATTGGGATGCTGCACTAGTTTCATGCATCTAACTTCTTGAAAGAGATGTCCAGTGGCTAGAGTGTCCAGTTTGGTCTTGTCAATTACTTTTACTGCTACTTTTTCACCTGTAAAGACATGCCGAGCAAGTTTAACCACAGCAAAATGGCCTCTGCCCAAAGTTTTATCCAAGTCATACAATCCTGCAATTTTTCCATCATATCCTCGTTTGAAGCCTGCCATTCTGTTTCAGAAGATGGAATTATATTTAAGCTCTTTGGAAATGTGATCTTTTCATATAAGAGTATCTGATGCAAATAAATAATCCATTGTCACTGCCAAGCATACCTAAAAATAAAGAGACAATATTATGTATTTGTATAAAAATTAGCAAAATTATTACCCTGTAAATCTCCTTGAGTTAAATGGGCACATTACTACAGATTACTTATGAAATTCTTCAGGGGTTTTTGCAAAGGGTTTGATAAGCCATGCTATAGCGACCAACAGATTTTGGAAATCACATTATCAGTAAGCTCAAAGAAAGTGAATTTCAACAGCGCAATAATTATAATTTCTCTGAAAAATTGGCGGTGTTCATGTTCTTGAGTTAGAAACCCTGCAAGCAACACTTGAAGAAGTTAGTGTTATAAGGACTCTTAAAACTGGCAAAGGCGAAATCTGTAATTTTTCTAGCTACGCTGGAAATCAGCTGGGCAGCACAGAATATTGACAAGAGGAACACGCTTTATTTATCTTTTTTTGGCATCTTTCTTCATGTTACAGCATGATACAGCTCTAATACAAAGTTCTGATGGCAGGACTTTGGACATTTACCTTATCCCTTTTAACAACACCCTGTTTAGCAAAGCTCAGACTGACATACGAGACTTAATTTTGTTACTCTAATTAGTTTGAGCATTATCAATCCATACTGTAACAACAACAAATGAACAAAGCTTTACAGGCTAAAATGAAACATTTGGGTTGGATGTACTCTTAGTGCTAAATAAAATGTCTTGTTAAATATTTTGACTCGAGTTATAAAAACTGGTGATAAAAAGTTTGCATGTAGGCTGCATATGTTCAACGGTCCTGGGAATGAGTCAGGAGAAGGGGAAGAAGAGTGGGAAGGAAGGGGAGAGAACTCAAGAGTTCAGCTTATTTGTGTTGAACTCCTGCCTACCATTTAATTTGGCATTTAAGCAAAGAAGATCCAACTTACAAAACACACATATTCAAACCTGCTTTTGAAGGCCTTATGTCCCATTGCCTTTTTTTCACACAGAGCCTTCCAAAAACTTTTCCTGCATCTTTAACTTAGATTGAGGTTTAAATAAAAATATGTAGCTATCAAAAAGCTAACCATTTCTCCCACTTTGAGTGCAAAGTAGATTGAAATATGAAAATTAGATGGCTTATTGCCAACGCCATAAAATACAGAAAACATGGCTCTTTAGAATATATTTTCACAGTTTCAAAACTGAACTTCAAAAAGAAAATCTCTGAAAAGGAAGCTGGCAAACAAACAGCCCCTTACATAAGTTATTCTCAAGTCAAAATGTAAGCATTAGATTAAAAACACTCCCTGCTAAACGAGTTATTTCACAGGCAGTGAAACTAATGAACCTGGTTTCATATGGATTCAATTACAAGGTTGGGGGTCCTGTGGGGATTCTCTGATGTTTAACAAGCTCACCTTACTGCTTCTCTCAGCTGGAGCCATGGTATATAACCTCTTCTCTATCCAGCTGTCTACTTCCACAAAGTCCGTGGGAATTCAGTTTGTGACCTCCAGCCCTGTAAAATTTGAATGAAATCAATCAACTTCTGAAACTTCATAACTTAGACAAGGAACAGGATCAGTGTAACAACCATATAAACATTGAGGTTTGGTTTTTTTGTTTTTCTTTAAAGATAATAAATCAAGCTTTAAAAAAAACTTCATTGGGTTTTGTGTTACTGTACCCTTTCATTCTGCTACTAAACACTATGCCTCAAATGCTCTTCCAGAAACCAGTCCACTTCACTAGAAGATGCCACCGTATCAAACTTGGGGTTGACACATCTGCTTCCCAGCACATCCCGTACTGCTTATCTTAGAATACTTCCCCTACCACTTCCAATTAACCATGTAATACCATCCCACCCTTATTCCAGAAAGTACAAAACTAGATTACAGCATGCTAAATTAAAACAAATGCCCCTGTCAAACACTCTCCTACCTGGTAAGTAACCATTAGAGGACGCATAAAGAAGAACATAGTACAACGGCAAACGTAACAATAAATAATGAAACTCTCCTTATCTTTAAGAGATTCAAAAACTTCTTTACATCACAGAGCAGTGGTTTGTATTTAATAATGCTTGATGGATTCCACCACACCCCTCCCTGTGAAACTGGGCAGGTCCTTTATTAAAGCATGTGAATTTTTAGTATCAAGAACATCCTGCAACAAGGAGATTAATAGCTTAACTATGTGCTGTGAGAAGAACCACTTCCTCTTGTTTTTAATCTCCTAATAATTTGTGCATCTTCTCATTTACCGTCTGTTCCAAAACAAGAACTATCACACTCTATTTACCTTGCCTCAAGCAACTCACAGTTCTAGCTTCATCCCTTCCTAGCTTCAGTTCAATCTTGTTCAAATCCTAGTCTGTCACTCCTTTTACAGAGGTTATTCCACAAACTTTAGCATTCTTTTCACCTTACTCCACACATTTTCTGCTTTGTTCTATACTACTTTTAGGCCAATCTGGGTTTTTTGTACTACTACGAAGCATTGACAATGTTTCCATGTAATGCTTTATTATAGTTGGATAATGTTCCATCATACTGACCTAACCCCCAAAATGCAGGCTAATGAAAAATAGTCTGTGTACATATATAAATGACCTATGAAGCAGTAGGGGAGATATTAACCAGCTGTGCCCCATATTGTGTCACTCCAGTCTCAATCCTAAAAGGATTGCAGGCATTTAAAAAACAAAAAACCCACTCCACACAAACACACTTTATAGAACTGGTGTCTCCACAGCCCCCTAATCATTCTTCACTACTTTTAGATTAAAGAAATAAAATTTGAAAAAAGAGCACACAAGCTTGAAGACAACTTTTTAACTGCCACTAGGACATCACTCCCCCTTACAAATTGTTTTACCCATAATGCATCCTACAGTCAATACCTTATGCTAAACTACTTAACAGTTTTGGAACCCTTAAACTTAAAAAACCATAAAATTTGTGTCAAAAACACAGACAGTCATTCCCTGTGCAATTGAAGTTACCAGCAATACAAACTCCAGTACTCAAGTTTTTACAGGCCATTTCCTTCTTGAATATTAAGTCAAACCTCAAGATTTACATCTCTATTCACACAAATTCATCACATCCTACAAATCTGGCCTAGATTATGAAACACCCTTACTCTCTAAGGAGGAGAGATGGCTTCAAGAGAGATTTTCTATTAAGTCTTGCAAAAAACAACACCTGCAGACAAGATAGAGTTTTCTCAGAGCATGGCAAAACCAAAGTTTTGTTACTGAAAGAGGTAAGGAAGATGGAAGTAAAAAGCCTCACTCCATTTTGATTTAGCTTTTCTTCCTTAAATTCAACAAGGTTCTATCCCTAGCAGAACAAAAGGGAGGAAGCAAACCCAGCCAGACGTAACAGAATGTAACTTGACTGAATTTAAGTAATTACAACACTCAGCAGTAAGTGAAGATTTATACTAATTATTTTGTTCAGTTAACACATTTGCAACACATCTTTGTATAAGCTCAACCAGTGATTTATCTCGAAATGATAGAAGACACGTAAACATCTACTGGTCAACCAAACTCCAGCAAAAATCAGTTACTCTTAAACCATGGAAATAATACATCAGACAGCAATCAACAGAATGAAAGGTTACAGAAATGGAAGATAAACTACACTAAGTAAAACATCGCATCCCCATTAGCAGTTTAACAAAGCCTCCACAATAACACAACTAACTTTCTGTGGGTTTAAAAACGAATCTTTAGAGACAAAGCTCCCACAGCTAAACACAAGGATGCTAGACACATACATGGTTTGAAGTGAACATACCAAAATTAGTAGTTGTTCAATGGTAGGAAAGGGATGCAAAACTATTGTAGTGCACAGAGATACAAACCTTGATTACAATTTCAATAGGCTACCTAAAGGATCACAGTTGCTATGCCAATATTTTTTAGAGAAGTAGTTTCTTTTTCGCAGATTCTCTCTAAAGTAAGAAAGCAGAATTTTGAAAGCACTTAAGGATCAGCTAACAATGCAGTTTCACAAGGTACCAGCTTTCCAGCTGAAGCCTCTTTGTGACCTTTTCTTTGCAGTTGTCTCCTTAGTTATATCAGTTAAACTTCTGTGCCTAACTTTAAATGGAATCACCCAAAACATCCACATTTAACACATCTACTATCACCAGCTCCAAAACAGGGTTAGTTTTAATGACAGATTATTTCAGTGATCCAGTTTACAATGTGACCTCTTGAACATTTCTACCAAATGAAGGAGCTGCAAACTGCAGCATGTGACAATCAAAATTTCTATCAGCCATAACTGGCCAGCAAGCCAAACCACAGCCTGAGGAAAAGCATTTAAGAGAAAATTTATCACAGAAAATCTTTAGATAAGGTGAATGAAAAGAAACACAGGTAATGTCCTTTATAAGTTCATTTTTCAGCATTAGAGAGTTTGAGTTTTCTAGCTGGTGAGCTTACTAAACCATTAGCAGCATTTAAACCACGTGGCTAGTTATGCAGTTTTCCCTAACTATACCAGAATTCAGCTACACCCCCACTACTCATTTTATGCAATGTAGACATTTACCAGTAAATAGATTCGGAACAGATCTTTCCTTCCATAGAAGCTCATATATCCTATCCCACAAAACACTTGCAAACAGCCTCTGTAATGGAGATCTGCAGAAGCTGTTTTGTAATATCACATGCATCCTATTAAGAAGCTTAACAACAGTACTGTGATTCAACCATCTCTAAAAGATGGATGAATAGATCTCTTAATAGATCTGTTCAGAAAAACAGCATGTTTCAGAGACCCTAGCTTTTTTTCATGCAATTCATCCTGTCCAAAAAGTTTCACTAGATTATCTATTACATGTAAGACCAGCCTAGTTCATCTTACCTTAATGTGTGTTTGAGCTTCTTACTTTAGAAAGTGAAGATTCAAGGTCCCATTTCAACAAAGGGTTACAATACCATCAATGCAAAAACTCCCCTGCATTATCGAGCTAACAGACATGAAAGCTGAAGTAAGCTTCTGGGGACTGGTCCATCCACAGACAGCTAACTTCCCATCTCCCTTCGCAATAAATGGAGATTCACTCAACACAGATAAGAGTCTATGATAAAGCAAATTGTACCCTAAAGCAGATAGCTAAATAGATCAAATGAATCATTTCTTAAAAGCATATGTTTTCATTTTCTGTAACAGGAGTTTAGCATGCCTAGTTCAGTGGATACACACATTATAGACATCCACAAGATAAATTTTTACCCTGTTTCTCCTTTTGCTCTCTTTTGTCTCTTTATACTATGTATTTACTACATAATTATGTTGAGAGTGAGATTGATGTTACTAGTCTTCCTAGAAGCCATAAACTGAAATTTGACATAAACTGATCAGAGATCCAGAAGCTTTTTTTTTACTCTGATAGCAATTTGTACAAATCATTAGAATCTGAGAGCAAACTGAAGGAAATACCAACTCAGTATACACACTGCACAAGTATAATTTTTCATATTTTTTCAATATTTCCTACCAATTTTTATCTACCATCCTACTACTAGACACCTTCACAGCCTAATGCATAAGCCTTTAAAAACTGCCTATCTTTCTTACTGTATGAGCCACTACTTAAACGTGATGATGTTAACACCTTCACCAGTGCGTCGATCTGCTTTGCCCAGAAGGTTTTCAATCACCTTTCTTTTTATATAAGGAAGAGTCAACAGGCTAGAAACAGGTACAAAGTGTTGCAATAGCAAAGTGTGAAGAACGTGCACACTTAATGCATACCACATGCTCTGAAAACTAGTCATGACTCAATTCCTCCAGAGTATCTGAAACTTTTTAAGCCTCATACTACCCAATATTCCTTGAATATTCAAGACTCAATATGAGACTTAAGATCCCAAGGACCTGTATTTTCCTTCTGTTTCCACATACAGGTGTCACAGCAATGCCCTTCCTCCTCCACCTTCCTATGACCCAAGCCTTCACAACTATCAAAGGTACTCAGTACTCAAAGAACCGACACTAATCTATACTTGCCCTACAGCCAAACTTTGCAGATGCGGCATTGGGGGGGGG
>NW_020799095.1:7727602-7733831 GCF_003259725.1 Athene cunicularia | reverse complement strand
GAGAGAGAGAGTGAGAGGGGCGATGAACTCGAAGGCGAGCGGCCGCCACCCAGTCGGCGGGCCCGCGGGCTTCGCCCTCTCCTCAGACCTTCCACGGCTCGCCCTCCCCTCCCTGCTTATTTTTGCCATTTCCAGGGCGAATTAGCCGGGACCTTGAGGAAGCCGGAGCCCGGGGCGGGCAGGAAGCCACAACACACAAGGGCAGCAGTATTACAGCTCAGCCCTTATATACACAATGCTAATTAATGCTTTAATTTCCACTTTGCATGACTGCACCACAGCATACACATGTATCTTCCCCTTCATTGATGACCAACCCCGTAAGCCCTCCTGCTCCCACCAAGTTCCACAATAAAACACTACAGAAGATACAAGCACTTTTTATTTTCGTATTAGTCCTCGTTGTCATCCCTCACAGCATCAGCATCCAACTCATACTGAGTTAATAAAAAGTCAAGATGTATCAGCAAATTCCTCTACCGTTCAGCATGACTACACCTAAAATGATGAAGAGTTATCAAGTAGTTATATGTTCAAACATATAAAGAATTAACCCACACAATTTAATTGTATTAGTTTTAAATAGTCCTTGGAATCTTGCTCAGAAAAGATACGAGAGCTGCCAAGTGCTGATGAAGTTTTGCCATTAAACATTTGGGAAGCTTGTAGTGGAATTTTAGCATTTCATTATTTTAAAATGTATTACAAGCAGTGGAGCTACTGATGCCTAGCCTTAACTCTTCTTAGAATCCAGAAATAAAAACAAAATGCTAATAAGAATGCTTCAACTCTAAGGTCCATTATTCAGTGAACAGCCAGCAGCAGAAATATTTGGCAGGTCAATAAACTTAATAAAACATTGCTCCTGGACCTATAAACAAAAGGTTGTGGGAGGGAGGGGTAGCATTACAGATAGTAGAAGAAATAGAAGTTCCTAACGTTACTTTGTAACAGAAAATTATGAGTCTGCATGACCTCAGATCTAAGCACAAGACTTTGAGGCAGCTCTGATGTATGAGAAAAATTGAAATTTAAAAATATGTGTGATTCAGGATATTGTCAACTAAAGAATACATTTATTTCTTAGACAATAAATGCTTCTGGACCAACAGACTGCTGTCTACCATCCTACTTTCTTGAAGACTAGTACAGTCACATCAAGCATGGAAAGTTTAAGCTTTCCTCTTTCACACGGGTTTGCAAAGCTGTGGTGAGTGGTTTGCAGAACACTAGCAAAGAGCAAACTAAAATTTGTGAACTGTGGTGTAGAAATCCCACTAGGCAGTTGTTATCTTTGTGAGAATCATCTTCAAGAGACAAATGAAAAAAGGGCTACTGCATCTGAATTGCTCCTTCAAGGCCCCCTACTTCAAAAGTCAAGAATGTATATTTCTTTTTTTTTTTTCAGGAGTATATGAATGAGGAAAAAAAAACACAGACAACACTGAAGTAGGTATATATTGCAAAGCAATACCAAGCTGGTAGTAGTAATAGCAAGATTATGAATACAGACTAGACACCAAAGCTATTAAGAAGGCAGATGTGCTAAGTGTGATCAAACTATGATCCATTGACAAACCCATCATTAGTAATCACTGTCATTGGTTCCAACAGTTGTGAAAGGTGTTAACAGCCCAAGATACTTCCATGCTGATCATGACTGTAACTCACAAGGCACTTTCCATTTCTAAGAGAAGGCATTACTCAAGACAAATGCAATCTGCTCTATGGATTTGAGAACCTGGCAATAGCTTTACACTATTTAAAAGTCCTCACACCAGCCACAGATCCAAAAGTAATTAATTTCATGTTGTCTATTTTCCTCTTGTGCCTACTCTTAGTGCAGTGTGTAGCTAAACAAATAAAAAAAAGTAATAATACAGACAGGCATCACCACCCTGTTCACATATCAGATGCTTCAGCAATACACTGCATAAGATCTAAAGCTGCTCTTAAAGCATTATTACAGAAGAATAGAAGAATATCAGACCTTCTCACATGGCCATGTCCCCTAAATTACCTTCTGTAATGTAGTATGTGATAACATCTTTTAAAAAGGACTTGCTCCAAATGTTGTGAAATCTGCTAGTATTTTCTTTTTGTATCTGTAAACCAGTTACAAAATTCTGTTCAGGCCCTGTGATGTCATGATACATGAAAAAAATCAGTTTCAACTGAAGTGACCACGTTTTGCAGTTCCCACTGAAAGAAAAATTTCTCCTCAGCTACAGGAAATTAGCATGGGTATCTTAGTTACAGACATACATAAACCTAACCAATCGAGATCTAGTATCAAAGAAGCCTGAAGATCACAGACGCTAACAAGCTCTTCTGTCAACCATCTTGAAAGCAACAGAGGTAACTGATGGTAGTTGGGACTCCCTAGCCCAGAATTACACTTTTCCAAGCTTGATAAGCAATATCCAAGTAGCTTCTCATAGGCTTTAACATTCTAAATCTAAACACATTTTCTTTTTTTTTTTTTTTCCCCCCCCTAAAATAACTAGGAACATTGAACTGATGAAGAAATACTTTGCATATCAGACAGAAGTCACTATGGTATCACTATCTTTTAGACAGGACATTGTATCTTTATTTCCAGAAAAAAAAAAAAAAAAAAAAAAAAAGATAGCTCAGATTTCTATTCCACCAATCTGGACTCTTTCAGAGGAATCACCTCCTCCACATTCATGAATTCTCAGAATTGTTTCACCCTTTTCAAATGTCTATTTATTAACATTACCACATAATTTTCTCATGCCAGACAGCGTAGCAAAGACCTTTAACAGGAGCTCTAAACATTTCATCATTAATCAGTGAACACAGGCCACTTCACTGTAGCTTAACGTTTTAGTAAGTTACCACTGTTGAAATACCTATCATCATCTTTGTTGCATGAATTCAGAATGACAATTATTTTTATTCTGTGTCAAGGGAAGAGAAAATATCACACACTAGCTCAAATATGAGTATTCACATGCAAATCCATGTACACACTGTTAGTACCTATTATAAGCAACAATAATTTCTATTAAATTTCTTGAGAACGATCTCTGAGCTCAAACGTCAGCTTCGTTTGTTTAGCAATACATCTAGTAATGTAAAACTTAAGTACTGAAATGACTTAAGTTGCCTCTGAGATGCTGACATTTTTCATCTACTATACAAACTACTTAAACCCCAAGAAATGAATTGTCCCCAACCTACAGCTACTCAGTTTCAATACTTTATCTTATTTACAGCATCTTAAATTAGTTCAAAACAGGCAGACACCTGAAATCCACCACATTTCAACATGAACTAAAATTATAGAAGTCTAGGCTATCATCTTATCTCTCAAGTGAAGTTGGTTTATGTCCAGTCAGTAACCAGATAGGGGGCTGCTGCAGAAAACACAGAATGATATATGAAGTAAAGATTAAAAACCTGCCTGTCAAATACAGTACAACATTCATGCCCCAACACTGCTGCAGAAGATCACTGTACAACTGAGAGATTCAGCTTTTCAGAAAGCAAACGTGCTCTGGTTTATATTTCCAAGTGTAAAAAATATACTGCACTTTTTCCTCATTAAGATCTTAACATTGGTGACTTAATTAACTTACATGTACTAGAACTCTGCCAGGGTAAGTTATCTTAGAATTCTAAGTGAATATACAGTTTTTCAAATCCTCTTAAGCTATTACATAATACTGTTATGTGTATTAAAACAACAGCCACTTTACATTATTACAGAAGCTGTAGCATTCCAGTTAAGTGCTTGAAAGTACTCTTACAATGAAGATGAGCCTCACAGTAACCTCATAGGTTACTAAAGTCAAGAACTTATGCAATTTAATATCAGTATATTCATCATAAACTGCAGTTCAGCCCTATACACAAAAGGCAGTGTCCCTGATCTGAACCATGTTCCACTTACTCTAAGACATAACTAGAAAACACTATTAAGTAGGAACGGACGGAAGTTCATCCAGAAGTTTTACAGCTACAGCATTCCAGCAGAATTTTGAAAGCAGAAAAAATGCACTTCTTTTCTTGGATTTTGTCATGAGACACACATTTGGAGGAGAAAAAAAAAAAAAGCTAGCTGCATCAGGATACTGTGCCCTTGAAAGCAAGGCAGGCAACAAAGCAAGACAAAGGCACTAGTTTGGCATTACAGTCGCTCGTGGGATAAAAAGGGCAACGACAACACTGAAGGTGTAGCCTGCAAAAGAATTACTCAAATACAATATTAAGACAGGGAGTTAGAGTCTTAGAAGAGATCGGTTGGTCAGAACAACGCACAAGGAAGACGACTACTGCAAGTACAAGAATATCTGCAGTAGCATCTTAACATGCAAACTCTTAACATGCTATTTATTTAAAATCATCGGAAAGCAGACTATATATCTACAGTGCTACCACCCACACCACATGGGAATATTCGTTCTCACAGCAAGATGATTCAAGGAACATCAGAAACCTGTACAGAAATTTCAGTATCCAAAACTCAATCAGTACTTTCTTGCTTCTCAATCATGTAAAAAGAGAAAAAAACAAAACCCAAAACCAGTTTATCACTAAGTCCACTTAAGATGTCATCTTCCCTTCTCCCTGTTTTTGTTAGAAGCCTCAGGTATGGATCACAAAGATTCTCTTAAAAGAGCCAGATGAATGTGCTGTCTTAGATGATACCTTGCATACCAGGCACTACTCCAGTATTCAGGTTAGCTTCTTTTCCCAATCACTTGAAAAACCATTCTACTACTTTTCTGGTCATTTAGAATATTCAGGAAAAATGTGAAATAAGACCAGACTTTCTTCTCCTTAGACTCGATTGTTAAAACATCAAATCTGTTTTTTTTTTTTAATGCACTATTAGTAAAAGGGGCAAATATCAGTCCATTTAAGTTAATATTTTAAAATGTTCCACAAGGTAAAATTTGACTGCATTATGTAGCAATGACTGTTAAGTTTTTTTAAGTTTGTTTCAGATTCCTTCTTTCTAAGGATCAGCGATAGCACAAAAACAACTAGCAGGCAAATTCCCACTTTCTGTGATAAAGCTATGAAAAAAACCCCAACATTCATTAACCCAGTTCCTAACGGTGCATGCCTTGCAAGAACTGCTTAATTCTGACATAATAAACGTCTTCTTGTAAACACTTTTATATAGATTTCATTTTGCTGAGATTCATTATACTGGTCCTTCCCCAGAGCCTGAAGATCTAAATATATCCGTAATAAACAACTCCAAAAAAACAGCCTATATGACTAAGTAGTGACTGCACTACAGAGGGCAGGCGTAAGCAGATTTGCATGCAATCCATTCATGCTAGATGGCTGTAAATCATACAATACACTTCAGCTGCTCCAGGAACTGCAATGATACCGTTGAGGAAACCACTTCTTTGCGTATCTACTCTTAAAAAACTCGTGAAAGCAAAGATGATCAGTAAGAAACTATCTGTGCACAAGCGAAAACCCAAAGCTTTTTCTATTTCTGTATCCCATGTGAAGCTTTCTCCTTCGCAGGTGTTCTAGCATCACTTACCAATAAAAATCTCCAATTTGAAAATAGGTCACATTTGTCACCAACCAGTCTCAGGCCAATATAGGCTTTTTCCCTAGCGGATGTTCTCTGACACTTTATTCGGTCTACTTAAGTTTTTTTTTAAAAAAAAAAAAAGAGAAAAAACCCACCACCAAAACCAACCACAAGTATCTGTCCTTCAGCTATTAGTGAGACTGTGCATCAACCACAAACACCTTTAAAAGTAATCTTCCATAAATATAACCAGCGGAGTGCCACAGCCCACCCAACGAAAAGCACAAAGACCTCTATCCCGGACTTATCGACTTACCCGAACGATTTCTACAGTAATCTCAAGGCATTCCACCCAATGCAACATCAGCGTATCGACAGGCGCAATACGCGTATTGACAAAGAACACGGGAAACTTGCGCTTCCAGCCTCTGCCGGGGGCCCGCTCCAGCCCTGCATTCAGAGCAGACCTGTTGGCTGTGCACCTGGCTCCGGGGGGCAAGATGCACCGTCATTCCCCCGACACGCACCCGGCACCGGACCGGCCCTCTAACCGGAGGGCTTTCGCCTCGCTTCTTTAGCCTCCCCCCACCACCACCCCGAGCAACAGAAAATACGCGGCGGAGCCGGCGAGGCCAGCACGGTGGCGGCGGGGCAAACTCGTCTGCACTTTTCCCGCGGTGCCCCCGCGGTGCCCGTAAC
>NW_020799095.1:7708867-7727552 GCF_003259725.1 Athene cunicularia | reverse complement strand
AGGGGCCGGAGGGCTCATTAACGTGGCGAAATGGCCACGCCTGTGATTCCTGATCCGATCGCGAGTGAAAGGGGTAGGATAACGGTGTATTAATGAGAGTGTAGAGGTGGTGCCCCTTGGCCCCTGAGTAGCGATGGTGTTGGGGCAGCGAGGCACGCTGCCGTTGGATTCCCCTGTGGTGAGGAGGACGGGATTAAGATGGATGGTGGAGGTCGGCTGGAAATAGGAGCAGCAAAAGGAAAGGATGACATTGAGGCTAGTAGGAGAAAATAGGCCAGGGAATGAACCTGGCAGGTGTTTTGGAGGGAAACGGCTGCACATGTAGTAGAGGGAAAAACCTTGAACGATTGTGCTACAGAAGCGTTCATGCTCCTGCATGTTAAGGGGTATGAGCAAAGTGGTTGCTTGGAACATCAGAAATAATGCAAGACTTTCCTCCCATGGTCAAGGAAAGGAAATCTTTGAGTAGACAGGGAAAGACTTAAAAGCGGTACTTTGAAAAGTACCCCCCCCCCTTTTTTTTTTTCCAAATAGAAATGGTCAATCAACATCCATAGAGAGAGAATACAAAACCTCAATATAGTGAAGCCCAATTTCATGAAAATGTTTGATAAACGCTTTTCAGTTTTCCCCATGCTTTGACAAAATTTAGATGCTGTTCCTTCATGAATAGCTTACATTACACTATACAGCTGGGGCTATTGAACTAACTTGGAATTTCTTAGGTTGAAGCCAAACATTTGTAAATAAACTAGAAAATACAGTTCAGGAAATTATTAAACTGAAATAGTGTGAATCATATATAGTAAAAAAAGACCTTATGACTTCATACTTTAAGGTTTTAAAAGAGAAATGAGAAAAAATACAAGATTTCAGTATATGTTGACTCTGATCACTGCTCCCTAACAAGAATGAGAAATGCTTGATTTTGTCATCATTTAGACCATTCAGTAGGCCTGTCTCTCCACTCTTACACCAATTTGACACCAGTAAAACACAACTGATTGCTGAATTTACAAGATGGATGTCCTGGCTTTGGCTGGAATGAGGTTAATTTTCTTTCTGATCTAAGAGATTGCAATAACCTCTGGCTACCTGATCACCACTGAATTCTCAAGTCTCAGTTTGCACCAGTTTGCAGCACACATCTCTTGGATTTCTGAGCCTACTATGATCAGATGATGCCTAATGTTTATTGTTCTGTAAAACTTAAGTCTAGATCCTGCCTCTCACTTTCTTGTTAACAGTAGCTATGGTTTCCACCTGTTTTTCTGTTTGCGTTTCTTTTGCATGTTGGAGAAGGCACATCTTACAAAGACCGTATACATGCAAAAGTTGTTAATGATGATGCTTCAGTTTAGTGCTGCTAAGTCTCCCTTAGCAAAATATTTTGGCCTAAAGGACTTTTTTATATTTGCTAGAAATCACATTATCCGTTGTGCTGCCGCGCAGGCTATCATACTCAGATGTACTCAACTGCTCAGTGCATGTGTGTCTTTGCTTGCTTATGCGGGAGAACGAGTGGGTAGGAAAGGGGACATTTGCAGAAAAAACAAGTGTTCTCACCTGCGATATTGCTGTTATGAGATATTATACTTTGGGTCACTTGTGTAAATCAGTAGTTCTTCTACTCAGTGTGATGAGTCTTTGTAGATTAATATGTGTGAGATTAAAAAGAAGTAGAGGGTCAAGGATATGTGCAGCAATTAACGGGAGGCAACAGTGGCTGGAAGGAATCTGACAGTCACAGGGGACAGTAACTCAGTACAGGCTGGTTTGCCTTTTTTCAGGCAGTTTTATTACTACTCGCACTAGATCGCACACTGCTGGGGTGAGACCGATGCTGTTTGTTTCTCTAACAGGCCAACGTAAATCTCCTGTCACATATACAGTCACTTGCATGGGGCTTTGTCTTCCATGGGACAGGGCCTTGTTTTGGTTTTGTGAGGTTTTTCACAGTGAAAACAATTAATGTGGTAGCTATGTGCCTGTAAAATCAGACAAGCTGCAGCTAGGTTGCTAGGGGAGGTCAGCACTATGCTGCTGCTTTCGGTTGGCCTCACCTGGCTTGCCTTGCAATAAAAGTGTGATGCCTGGTCTCCTACTTTTCGTTTTTAAACAAGATAGCTGATATGTGTTAGCTATGCCACAGCAAAACACACCTCATCTTGTCAGTCATTAGTCTGAATGTATTTGTCTAGGAAAGGTGACAGCAACAGCTTCGTGCATCTATTTGGGAGGTTGCTCATGGCACATATGCATCCAAATCAGATCAGACGACATTCCTCTTTGTTAAATCCAAACTGAGTCTACTGTAGAAAGGAAATGGTAGATAATATTTATTTTTGCAGAAGTCTTGCTGGCTTACATTAGAAACAACCTTATTTTATAAAAGATACTAAACGTGTAAGCCATCTGTGAAAAGTATGGAGTATATAAACACACACAAAATTGTTACTCCGCAGTATTTGAGGAGGGATGTGTTTTTCAAAAGCTGAATCATTACAGTTCACCTGTTTCAAAAATTAAGCTAATAGTTAATGTAAATTATTTTGCACCTTTCCAACAGGATGTGTTTGAAATGCAAAGTAGTGAAGATGTTGGAATGTTTCAAAGTGCACGAGGCTTAAATAGTGACTTTGGACCAGTCTGTCCATTCACCTTAGTAATTACCAAACCCAGCGGTCAAATCTGAATTAAAGGGGTAGATATCTCCCGAATTACATGTTTTTGTAAGTGTCATGAAACTTGGGCTAGGTACTGGAGAATAACCTTACCTGTACTCCCTGTACTGCAAAAGCTGCAGTGTGAGCTCACCCTTTATTAGTCACAGGAGAATCCACATGGATGAGAGTGGCTTTTTCCCCTCAGGGTGGAAAAAGCTTCAGTCAAAATTCACACTTCATTAGGCACTGGATAATCTGAGCATGAGGCTCAAATCCATAGGCCTCATTAGTTCCCTTTCATTATTAAATTATTAACAGTTTCCCTGACAAAGCAGAACAAAGCAGCTGCCTTTGGACAGATATAGAAGAGTACAATTTATACTGAAGCTTACACAGGACATTCAGATATTACATTTCTTAATAGCCTTGGTGCTTGCATTTGAACGTTCTGTACATTTCCACCATCAGCTACACCACCTGAGTAGCTAACTCAGGTTTCTGGGCTGATGCAGAAATGGCTGCAGGTGTCCAAAGGAATCACATACAGTCTCTTTTTCTGAGGTCAAAGCTCAACTAGAGTTAAGATTTGCAAGGGATCTCAAGGGCAACAAGGAGGGCTTCTGCCACAGCTCCAAGTGCAAAAGATTAAAAAAAGGAAAAATGTGGGCATGTTCCTGCATGGGGCAGACGATCTAGAAACAGTGGAAACAGATAAGGCTGTGGTACCTATAGCCATCTTTGCCTCAGACCTACCCTCAGGGTCTCCCAGCTCTCTGTGCTTAGGATTCAAGGAGGAGAACTACCAGCAACGGGTAAGGATCAAGTCGCTGATTATGTGGTGTAGCTCAGCCCATAAACATGCATGGGATCAACCAAGCTGCATGCAAGGGTGCTGAGGGAGCTGGCTGGTGTCACTGCAAGGCCACACTTTTATCTTTGAAAGGTTATGGAGATTGGGGGAGGTCCCCAGTGACTGTAGAAAGGCAAATGTGCCTGTCTTGGAAAAAAAAACCCAAAGGGAAACTGTTGGCTGATCAGCCTCACTGCAGTCCAAGTGGAAATCCGTATCTTCTTGGGACACATTGCTGGACACAGGGAGGAGGTGACTGGGAACAACCAGCATGCATTTACCAAGGGTGAATCATGCCTCAGCAACCTGATTGCCTTCTCCAGTAAAATGACTAGATTTGTAGATGAAGGAAGAGCAGTAGATATAATTTACCTTGACATTTTCAAAGCTTTTGACACTGTCTGCCAAATTCTTGTATCCAAATTAGGACATTATGGTTTGGATGAATGGACAACCACATGGATGAAAAGCTGTTTTTGGATGATAGGGCTGAGAGGACAGCAGTTAATCAGTCATACTCTATCTGGAGACCAGTAAGAAGTGGAGTACTGTAAGGGTTTATCCTGGAACCTGACCTGTTTAATATCTTCATCAGTACCTAGAGGAGATGACAGAGTTCCCTCTCATCAAGCTTGCAGATGACAACAAGTTGGTGGGACTAGCCAATATGGTCAAGAGTAGAACTTCCATTCAGAGGGACTCAGGCTGGAGGAACGGAATGACAAGAATCTAATGAAATTCAACCAGGGCAAATGGTATCTAGGACAGACTAACACCCTGCAGGGTACAGGGGGGAAAATCACCTTCATGGAGCAGGGCCTGGGGTCCTGGGGACAGCTGGGTCAGCCCAAGCCAGCAGGTCCCTGGCAGCGATGAAGGCTGACAGTGCCCTGGGCTGTGTCAGCAGGAGCACAGCCGGGAGATGGGGGAAGTGATTACCACCCTCTACTCAGCACTCAGACCACACCTGGAATCCTGTGCTTTTCCACCACCACATAGTTGCTCCGCTATGCTGCAGGTCTTTCCAAAAGGTAGAGACCTCCCTTGAGGAGGAAGAGGGGCACAAACACCCACCCACAGCCTGTACCAGGGGAGGAGAGACACAAAGCAAAGCCAGGGGTGCTTTAGTACTGTGGAGGAAGAAGGTGTGTGCTTCCTGCTATGGGTGGAGAGCAGTGTTTCCCGCTAGTGCCAAGGACAATTAGAGAGTTGCTGCCCACCGTGAAGGAAGCACGTATCATGTTGCCTAACTCCTCGCTTGCTTTTTAGTCAAAGCAACAAATCCAGCTGGTGACACAAATAGCGGAGGCAGTGATGCAAGGGACAGGGGATCCTTGTACTGACAGGAAATCTGGGATGTGGCCCAATCTGACTTACCCCAGGTGAGGGGGACAAAAATATCAGACTGAGACCCAGTGTGCAGCCTCTCCAAGTCCTGGTTAGCACAGAAGTAGTGCAGAAACTTCACCCTTTGCACAATAACTTTGTCCCACATCTAGTTCTAGTGAGGTGATGACACAATTCACAAGCTCCCGCTTCACTCTAAAAGGAATGGGACGTTAAAAGAACATCAGGCATAGAAATGAAGTCAGGTATGGTGTGGCCTCCTAATGCCTGAGTTGGAAAGGATAAAAATGTGTGAATCTGGAGGGGAAGGTAGAGGCACAAGGTCTGTGGACATGCCATTAATGTTTTAGGTGATAAACTAATTAAACATAGTAAAGTTAGGAGTGGTTCTAAGGCTAGTGATTTGCATTCCTTTTCACTTATGGTTTTGGGCTTGGCCCAAGTTATTTAGGGATTCCTAATAACAATTCTAGAAGAGTCAGGGTAGGAAAAAGTGAGTCAGTTCCAGAAAAAAAATTTTCTTAGTGCTAACATGTTGCTTTATAGTAGTCAGGAGTTTAACTCTATCTTTTTCTGTTCTGGGAAATGTTGGGAGGCCTTTGTGTGGACAAAGTGCCAGGCTTCCTCATGTAGGTGTCACGGCAGGTCAGGAGGACTTTGCCTGAACCGGCTTCTCAAAATCTCCCATCATATTGCCAAAGTAGAAGAATAAAGAATGCAGCATTGACCTGGGATGAAGAAGGGAAAGTAGAGTTTAGAAAAACGGTCCTTCTGAAGAACAAAACCATGGTGAGAGACCCTCTGAAATTAAATGGCAGAAATATTCTCTGAAATACAGGTTTAAATACACTAAATGATAGGAAGTGTAGAATATCAGTCATATATTTGCTGCCAATTAATTTGCATTAAAATCAAAATTAGGAATCTGATCATATGACAGATTACTCAACCCCAGTGTTTGCTAATGAAGCGTAAGTGCTAATAGCTAGAATATGATTTATATTCCACCGTGCCACATTAACGAATGAAATAAGACCGTCATGTCCTAAAAACCTAATGTTTAAAAGCTTTTTACAGTATTATCACTGTAAATTATTTTTAGGTATGTTCACACATATATTACCTAATGAAGGGTCCTTAGGAATACATACCCCTGATTTAACAGCAGTAGTTCCTTCCATGCACTTACATGGAAACTTAATTGTATATAGTGCACCACAGAAAATAACAAGGTGCAGTGTGGAAACCTGTAGCTGAAGACCTGTAAAACCATATCTCAACGATGTAATGCCATGGATTTAAAAATAAGCAATTTCTTGGAAGGAAAGCTTGACAATTGCACCTTTGAGGGCAATTGTTGTCATGGAACAGCAGTAGTCATGTTTTACATGGTAAAATGTGTTTCCCTGGAATAATTGATGTTCACCCAAAAGGATAGTGTTGCCATTTTTACAACTGCAATATTTTAGTTTTGAAATGAAACATTTCAAAAATTCTTGTCAACAAAGAATTTGAGGGTAGGGTTTTTTGGGTTGTTTTTTGTTTGTTTTTTTTTTTTTATTCTGATGAATGCCATGCTAAATACTTACACAGTTGCTTGTAGTGCTGCAGCAAATGCAGTCAAAATGACCTCTGCTAGTGCAGTAAAAGCCAATGGCTAAAGCTGTGTTAGTTAAATTCACCCCCTGGAACGCAGAGCGAAGGGCAGAGCCGCTTTCCAGAGTTCGCAGATTTTAAGCTGCACATTCCCAAGAATTCACAGCTCCAGTCCTGGCTTGCGCTTCCCCACCAGCACTGCGGAAATTGTATCCACTTACACCTCATCTTCAATCTGGCCTGTGCCTTAAAGCCCAGGGGACGGTCTTTCTATTTTGTTGGGTTTTTTTCCTTTCACTCCATCTTTCTTTCTGTACTCAGTCTGCCTTTTCTTTAGGTGGTCTGAGAAGAATACTGTGTGTTTAATGTATCGGATTTCTGACTTACAAAGTTACTAGTGGATGTATAGAATTTCTCAATTCAGGCTGGAAAGAAAAAAAAATTCCGTTTTCTTATAATGACTTTGCTTCTGACACTGAGTAGGTGCACCAGAAATTGAGGTCTCTGGGAGAGATAAAGAAAAAAATCATTTTCACAGAAAATGAATCTCAGAAACAGGAAAGAGAAGAAATAGAAATGAGGCTTCAGAAACTTCTGGTTTATAAGATCTGTCTCATAATGTAGTGGTTGGAAACTCAAACAACACAAAATAACTATGCTCACACAATGCATGATTATATGAACAACCAAGAGGCTTACCATGTTTTATACAATCTTTGTGCTGTTACAGGCAGTTTGTGTATGTTCTTTGACATTCTTCCCATATGATGAAGAGAAACAATATTGGAGCCACATTATTTTTTTTTTTGCATCTCCAGGTTTAACTCCAAATGAAAGGCAACCCCAAACATAATTGAATGCAGAACTTTAAATTCCATTTTCATGCTTAAACAATGACATTCTCTTGCTCAACCACTGGTAAGTAACATTTGTTGTCCATTTACAACTAGGGTATTAAAAAAAGAAATAAGATGTTGTGGTTCCTAATTAGAACATTCATATGGAAGGGTTGCCAATCTTCAAGATAAATGCATGGATTTCTCTTTGTTCCTGCAGTAACTGTTTTACAGCTGAGATGGATTTGTCACTAACATCTCTGAAACTGTGTCGATGTTTTCTTGAAGTCCTACCAAGCCCTTTCCTGCAAACAGTCTGACTGAGAATCAAAGGGACCAGATTCTTTGAGGACTGAAACTGAGCAAGTTATGTTATGAAGCCACTGTTGTGCTTGTTCTCTGTTCCAGAGAAAGATCAGGATTAGTCTTTCTTTAGACCCAGAACAGGAAAATGTATGCTATTTCAGCTCCATTCACTCCACCAGTCTGAGGACTGGAAACTCAAGGGGAAAAAAAAAAAAAAGGGTTGAACTTTTTTTCTCTCTGTTTGATCACGGCCTGCAAAGCAATATTTGTCCCATAGCTCTGTAACCACATTCATTGCAGGACTATTTTAGAAAATGATTGAGACTGTTTATTTAGTACTACTACAATGTATAAATGAGTCTATATTACTCACAATGAACATATGCTTTGCTGTATGTTACTCTCATGTCAATGCAACCTCATTATTCTAAATCAAACTGAGGATTTGACAGACTACTTCAGTCACATCTTGCTCACTGCTCCCACTGTTCACTGTAACATACACAATGTGCCATTTGTAAAAAGAACAAACTCCAACAGATGATTTTACTTCATTTAACAGCTGAGCGCATCTCGGTGTAACATGAAAGATGTTTTACCTTTTTTTGTTTTGACTAACAAACTTGCTAGCTAGCTCATGTAATATTTGTGAAATCATAGCGGATTGTTAGAAATGTGTTTAAAACAGTTATGATGTTCAAGCTCTTCAAAAGGCACTGCACAATCTTATCAGCAAGAACTAAATACTCTACTTTGAGAAATAAGAGGCACATTCCTTATCTGCTGTTTGAACAAAGAAAGGGTGGGGACATTTCTCAAGCAATCGCCCGTTTAAAATGTTTCCAGATGGAATCACACCTGATGGTTTTATGCTGTAAAGTATAAATTACTGCAGTGAAGTGTATTTCGTAATGGAGCAAAATAGAAGGTACCTAAATGTACATTTCTGTGACTGGTAATACCTTTGGTCATAATTTTTGGTCTTTCATGTTGATAAAAAATAATTGGGGTGCAGCTTGGAGAAGATTTCTTAAAAACACAAATTTCTTAACTTTTTTTTTTTTTTTTTTAATTACTCATTGCATTTTTTAGGTTTTTTACTGCTTGTTTTAAATTACCAATCTGTTTGTTTTATCACGTCTCAAGGAAACACAAGCATGTACATGTAATAAAACTGTTATGATACTTGTTTGTGCACTTTGCATGCTAGCTGACTAGGCAAGCAATTATGCTAATCTAGCTGCTAAATGTATTTATTACTTCTGCTGGAGTTACAGCCACACCTGTCTGCCCTATCTCATACCAAGTCTTAGGAGTTCAGGAACAACACTGCTTCTTCATGGAAAACTCTGTAAGAAAGTTCATGGAAGACTCTTTCCACTCCAACATCCCAATCCTCAAATATTTGATCTTAAGGATATTTGATCCACAAACCATTGGGAAGGACTCACTGCTGAGTCATAGACAACATTTTGAAATCACTATGACTGTTTTTCAGTCTTTGGTGGATCCAGGGGCTTGTTCTAAGGGAGTCTAAGGGAGTCAGAGAAAGGGTATCTTGTCTCACATAGTTGTGTGGGAAATTCCAGTTCTGCTCTTACCAAAAAGGTCTTCACTTCTTGTGGTAAGAGACAAAGGATCTGCAAAGGGTTGGGAATCATGTTGCCACAGAGGGCAAAAGTAATTGTTTTCTTCTCTTCACATTCCCCTTGTGGGTCACACATATGGTCTTAGCTCTCTCCTGAGAAAACCCAATGAGGGGTTGCAGGTGGTAGGATACAGAAGGAGAGCAGGGTTTAGGAGAGGCTGTAAATTGTATTTCCCAAGAGATGCTAAATTGGTTATTTTGTCTAAAAGTCAGAGGAGGGAAAGTCAAGCTTTGGGTCTGCAGGCATTTTCCTCCATAAGCACCTTGGAGGTACTGTCTAATCCTAAAGCCCAGTTTTGTCAGGACTAGATTCCACATAAATCTGACTACTTAGTATTGACCACTGGTAGCTCTGTGATCTGAGCCCTACTCACATCTCTGGAATAATTACTCAGAAGCATTTGAGGAGCCAGCCAATGGAAAACAGTAGGCATAGGGATTTAGATGGAATTTAGGCCAGCAGAATCTGGGACTAAGATCAATATTTAGATTAATTGAAGGTGTTATTCACCTCTCCCCCTCATTTCGGATAACTAGAAATCAGTCTTTCTTTCAGAGGTCTGAACATTTATGCAACTGGGAACAAATTTATCCCAACCTCCTCTAGGCTTTCCACAATTAGTCCTACCAACTACACTCCGGAGTTGAATCACATACCTTCAGAGCAGCAATGTTCAGAGCACAACTGAGTGGCTGTCAGCTGGCCAAGCTTGCACATGCTTTGGAGTGCATCTCTGGTTTCCTAGGGAACTTGCCCGGGTCCTTCTGCGATGTTCCAAGGCACCCAGGAGACATTTCATTACCACCACTGTTCATGGTTTTGTACATCCCTAAGTAATCAACACATCAAAGGTGCATTTGCATTTTTTATTCATAAGTTTCTAAAGCAGTAAAATGAATTGCTGACCATACAAAGCTGATTGTACTTCTAGCTGTAAAACTCAAGAGCCTTGCTCAGAAGTTTGAAATTGAAACTCTACCTTATTCGTCTAACCTACACCTCAGCATGGGGCTACTGGCCGGTATTGCTGTTTTCCTTATTATGTTGACTGGCATGCCACTGTTCACCCAAGCAGCTACCTGTGGCTTTGCTCTGATTTATTTATCTGCTATTGTTCAGGACTAGTTATTCTTCAAAGATCAAAATCTCTCTCACAGACCATATTTCTGGCATCATCCTGCAATTGTTAACAGCTTACCTCTTACCTTCCATGGTAGGCCAGCAGGCTGAACTTTCTCCAGGGAATCTTTAATGTATACACAATATCTTTGCTCAAGAATAGGTTATTTATTTCTTAAAAGGAAAAGAAGAGGGGGGGAAAAAAAAGCATTGAGTGTTGAGAATATTGGTTAAAATCCTTTTGTGAGCTTTTCCTTCAAAACAAAAAATATTCTGTAGAGAGCAAATACTTCTGGGGAAAGCAAAGGTTTAATTAGAAGATTTTCAGTCAGTCTTCATATGCATTCATTCATCTGTCTAGAGACTCAGAGACCTCTGTCACAGATGTAGGCTTGATAGGTACCTTATCTTCTCTTGTCTACACATACTGGTCACAGATGTCTGAATACTACATTTTCCATGGCAGGCTGAGGCTTTAATGCTTTCCCCTGGAGGGGAGATAAGAGCCAGAACACGTGTAGACTGCATTACATTTTCATTTGTAATCAGCGATGTGTAAAGTTTCTAAAAGTTGTTGACACTCATATGATATATTCTATCTCCACTGGAGGGGTAGTGGACGAGGTTACATGGTCAGATACCATTTTGTTTGCGAAGAACTCCTCTCCTTGTATCAACCCAGAATTGTTCTCCATCACTTCCATCTCATGTAATGAAATATACAGCCTTATCATTTTCTAGTCTTATTCCTCTTTCTTATCATTCATGTTTAATGTATTTCTACCTTCTATTTTGTAGCCATTTACATTTTATTGATTCTTGGGTGCAGTTCACAAGTCAGTGATTTATTATCTTCCACTTGTCTTTATGCTGACAGGGAATGTTGCTATTTTTCTACTTCAGATATAGTCGGAGGTAAAAAAGCTTGTGGTTGGAACCCATGGAAATGTAACATATACATTTAAACTGTGTTAATTGTTAGTACATAGATTTTTAGAAAAAAGATAGAAGGAAATTCATGGTTAAGGCTGACACCCCACTTTCTGCTCACGAAACTTGGTATTGCAGCATATGCAATGGATTAGCTGTCACTGGTTAGAGGGCCGTACAATGTCTGACATGAGAGAGGACATGAAGTATTCAGGCCAGATTTTTTAAAGTTAGGTGCCAGAAGGTGGGTATCCAAGATTTTTGAGCGAATGATGAATTTAAGAGCCTCTAAGTTTAAAAATTGGGTACGATGGCATGTGTGCATAAAAATAAATTTAACAAGAACTGCTGAAAAATGAGCCAGAATATCTCCTGCACAGGGTGGGGTCTGGAGCAGCACCATGGGCTGTATCACTTTCCAAGTGCAGATGCTGTGGAGGGGCAGCAGCATGAATAAAACCATGGGAGGACACAGGACACGGGATAGGGACCAGCCGCAGCCACAGAGCACTGCTCAGTTCCCTGGTGGCAGCAGCGGGAAGGACTGGTGTTAGAGGTTTGCCACTCCTTCCACACCAGGCATTTCCAGAGCAAGGGTCAGATCCTGCCGGGTGCAGCGCCATTTGTCCTGCCCTTTGCTCCTCCCTGCTTTGTAAATAAGGGGGTTTGGGGCCAGAATAGGAAAAATTGGCTGCGGTACTGCAACTGTGTTGACAATAGTAAATCCCTTCCTCTGGCTCACCTGACAAGGTTGGTGCTGTTGAAAACCTCACAGATTGGTGGTGGGGGACTGAGTTCGTGATGAAATGTCTTGGCAGAAATTACACCTGGCAAAAGTGACTTATTTGCTTACAAAAACTAGCCTGCTCCACTCCTTGTGGAAGATGTGTGCCTGCCATTTGTTGGTTTGCACATGGAGTCTCTAGGTGGGTTCCCATTGCACAGTCACAAATAAGCAGTTTCTAGGAAGTTTCTCATTTTTGTCTGGCCAGGATGTTGCGACAGCATATTTTTTCCCCATAGTGAGTCTTGCAAGTCAGTTACTTATTGCTTCACAGCTAAATTGCTGCAACGTGCTCGTCTTGGGGCTACATCTACAGTCAGTCCAGGACCTGTAGGCAGCTACTCTCTTCCTAAACAAGGTATTTTACCATGAGCAGCAATCCTACAAGATCAGCTGTTGGTTTTGATGTGAGCAGCTTGCACGGGATTTATTTGCCACATCCTTTTTTTTTCTGTCAAAGAAAAGGATAGAGCACAGATTGGAGCTCAGGATAACGGAAGGACACTTTCTGTGAGGAGCTCTCAGCTTTGGCATTTGCTCAAGGCTGTTTGGGGGCTGTGGGGAGTGGGGTGTTAATGATCAGGACAGGCTGTGAGTCTCTTTGTTTTCCCAAGATTTCAGAAAGGACAGGGTTAGACCTGACAGCATTCCCCAAATTTCTTGTGTTTGGAAAGATTTTTAATAACGTGATGAAAATACAATCCTGTGATCTCCCGTTGCTCATCATAAACACCGGCATGGTTCTCACCAGGATTTTATGCCTGGTACCCACTACGCTGAGTCTACAGGAGGCTCTTCAGGTGCTTTACACCTAAGCACATCGCAGCACTTGCCTTTCTCTCAGCCTCTCTCACATATTGCTTGGCCACAGGATCTCTCTGTCTTTCCCCTAGAAGAAATGGGACTTTGTGTAGAAATCGTATGTCCCAGGCCCACAGCTGCCCAATTTGGGCTGCTCAGCAGCTTAAACAAATTCCTGCCTTGAGCTCCAGTGCTGCGAGTACTTGAGGGTTCCCAGCTCACCTCTCTGGCTACCCAGGACAGGGAAAAAAGGCAGATTTTGTGACTATTCCTAAATTAAATGAGCACTCTCTCCTGGATGGTGTTTCCTACTGCCATAGTCAGGGGCAGAATGAGTCTGGGCAAGGCATTTCTGGTGTTATTAGGTTCTACATCTGGCAAAGGATATATACTGCTCTAGAAAAAATCCAAAACCTACATAATGCCAATAAGCAGCTCTACATATTTCCCTTTTTACACTGCCTTGCCACTTGATAGCATTCTTTGGGTTTAAGTCTAAGGATTCCTGCGTACATAGGATCCTCCGCTCTCACTCCTCCCCACAGAGTTCTGCATCCCTTTCTCAGCTGGTTCAGAAGCTAAACTAAATTGTTCTGTTCTTCCTGTTTCCTGTCAACTTCCTCCACATTTCTGTAAATCTCTTTAAGTCTCTCAAGCTTTGCAGTATTTAAGATACCAGGTTAATACCTAATCACTTTGTCCTCCTTCTAGTGGAAGTCTCCTCTTTCAAACAGCCTCCCTGCAAACAAACTTTGCAAGGTCCAGCTCGATGACTAGATCAAAGGAGAAGAAAGCTATAGATGTCACTGCACCTGGCCTAGAAATCTTGAAATGCATTGCCAGTGCTGTATTTCTAACCAGTGGATAAAGAGGGGAAAGAAGGGGGTTTTGATGAGTTGCCCAGAACCCTCAATGAAAAGGAACAAACAGAACCCACTAGAAATGAGTTTGTACAGATCATATGCAATTATTTAAAATAAAAAGAAATGTTCCTCCTGGTGTAGCAACATGAAGACCTTGCCCAAATCCTGCTATTGATTCCACACTCTGAACTGACAGCTGTTGAAAGTCAATATTGCTCCAGTTCTAGAAAGGGAAGGAATCTTTTTGTCATTTAACAATGCCCAGTTAAATCAAATACATTTAGCTACAGACACTTTAAATAGGGTCCATGTGTCTGTTTGTTGAGGTCCTGGATAGCATGGAAAATGTGGAATTTTGAAAGAGATGGGGAAAAAAACAGAAGATTCCTTAGGGCATCTCAAGATGGAAAAAAAAAAAAAAAGAAAGAAAAGAAATTCAAGGCACTGCTGCTCTGTTGCTGAATGAGGCCACACTTCATGCTGTATGTGGATAAAAGACAAGACAATTTCCCACTTCCCATTTCTGTTCTGTATTGCCAGGTTAATTGTTGTCATTGTATTCCCCACAAGAGAAGCTTCAGCAGTGGTGC
The DNA here is from genome assembly GCF_003259725.1 of Athene cunicularia. Lineage (NCBI taxonomy): Eukaryota > Metazoa > Chordata > Aves > Strigiformes > Strigidae > Athene > Athene cunicularia. Next base: position 7,713,215 of record NW_020799095.1, on the reverse strand, counting down.
CAAATAAACCAGATTAGTGTTCAGGGGCATTTGCTGGAAGTGATGCCAAATCCATTCTTGATCCTAATTATATGAAATATGCTCCAATAATTTTCCACAAGGTGAATAAAAATAATGCCAGAACTGCCGCTTTCACTAAAGCTCAATTAGGAGGCATTCACTAATCCCAAGACATATCATAGCTTCTTCTGTGCAATTATATTCTACTTTTTATAAAGTGATGTTTACCTAGAGAAGATGAATATTCTAATTCCTGGCACCAATACGAGAGTGATATCGGGAAAGAGAGAAAAACAGAGACAAGACCTGGCCCATATCCCAGCGTTAGGCAAACCGACCTTTGGTTTCGATCTCCGCAGACAAGCTGTTGCGTCTGTACAATTTCGATCAGTACACACAGGAGATAAACACTCAAATACAATGTTCATTCCTGAATCTAAAAGAAGAAATGAAAAGCCACTTAACTTAAAAATAAAATCAGATTAAACAAATTATCCTTTGTTAGTCACGGAACATTTCCCACAGTGTACAATACCTTGTTCTGCAATGAATTTCCGATTTCATGATGACTGATTTGCAGCAGCTGACTAAGAAAGAGGTATGTGTCAAGACCAGGCAGTCACTACCAGCAGTGGCAAATTCGGATGTTTGCTCAAACTATTGAAAATTCATTGTAAAATCTAGAGGTGCTCTGCTATTATATAAACACAATGTAATAAGTTTTGATTGCATTTGGAAAAAAAAAAGTAATTTCAATACAGCTACGGTTGAAAGCGGATGGACAAACACATTCACCAAAACAATACGGTAACAAATCATGTTCATAGTCTGTAGTTGGCTTATATAATAGTATCATCTTGCAGTATTCTCAAAGCACAAAACATCTTTTTTTTTTTTTCATTTAATAAAAACCCCAGCTGTCTTGGTTTAGAGGATTTTACTAATATGTAACCTTTGTGTTCTTCCTTCATGCCTTTGTTTTCATGGGAAGTCTCACGAACAACAAAGATAATATTACAGAAATAGATATTATATTTCATGACTTCATTTACCCTCTTTCCATTTTTGAAGTTTTTTCCACCTCTAAAACTGCAGGGGAAGCCGTACTTATTGATTATCTGATACAGAATCATAGAATTTCTCAAGTTGAGACTCATAAAGACCATCAAGTCCAATTCCCTGCTTCTCACAGGACTAACCTAAAACTAAACCGTATGACTAGGAGCACTGTCCAGATGCTTCTTGAACTCTGACAGGCTTGGTGCCATGACCACTTCCCTGGGGACCCTGTTACAGTGAGCGACCACCTTCTCAGTGAAGAACTTTTTCCTAATGTCCAAGCTGAACTTCCCCTGATGCAGCTTCATACCATATGTTTGCTAGCCCAAGCTCTGACTAAACTGTGGAATCATATAATGGTTAGTGTACGACAGAGTGAAACCTGACATTTAAAGATGACAACAAAATTGTTCAGGTGGGTTAGTGACTTCATGGTCAATGCATTCATATGCTCATGGCATACTCTCTGCTGCTGTCAGAATTGATCACTCAGCTTCAGCTGATAGTCACAACTATATCTCTGTAGCTCTATCCACCCCAGTGGGATAATAGAGTGCATTGGGATTAAGGAAAAAGCAGATATGCATCTCTCTTTTCTCCATGTATGCTGAATTCTGATCGTACTTCCCCACCACAGCTCTCGCAGGATTTGGCTAAGCAGATGATGCACAGTAGCTCACATCCATTCAGGCTGAAGTGCTTGAGCAGGCTATTGTTTTCCCCTTGGCAAAAATCAAAAAAAATATTTCATTAGCAGTTGCTTATCAGGAATAGGGACAGGAAATTGATGCGTCTCTGCTTGGAAGCCAGTCCCTAAAATCCAGCATGTCAGGCAAGCCCTTATGTATGCACTGCAAAGGTTTACAGCTGCGGTGTCTCCTCATATTCAAAGTGTGAAGGCTTTTAGGATTGCTGCTGCTGGACGGTGTAATGGGTTTTGTTCCACTGACTGCATTATCTCCTAATACAAACTCGAACCCTTTTTTCCAGGAGCTCTGGAAACTTGCCAGCAACTTGGCAAAGCTAAAGCGGTGATAAAAGCGGGTTTAAAAGGTCTCCTGGGTGAAGTCTGAAGGAGATGCACAAGAAAGCCAGAACATGAGGGGAAGGGGCTAAACTTGGCTTTAGGCCAAGGGATGCATATCTCACAGTCAGTACCCCCTGAGCTGCCCCTTTTCCTTTCTTGCCACAGGTGCCCGTGCCACAAGCCCCCATGCCCAGGGACTTGTGGGACAGGACAGAGTTAAACAGAGGGAAGCTGCATTTCAGAAAGGGCTTGTGGTTTGGGGAGCTCTCTTGTTTGTTTGCTTTTAATGAGCTGTTTTAGGATGCCGCGTAAAATCTAGCTGTGTCTCTGTATTTCCTCAGTTTTTCTCACAAAATGTTATCTGGAACGTGGGAGATAGGGGATATTTATAATCTGTGGGCTGAGTCTGAGGAATCAATACTAGATCTTGAGGGAAATGCAGGTTTCAGGGTGGAAGCTGACAGTGAGAGGGTTTGTGGGGAGGCTGTAGGATCAATGGGCTGTACCTCACTTCTATTCAGGGGCTTGTAACACCTGGAACATACTGCTAGGACTCCTGACATAGTAATCCAGTGCATGTCCAAGGCAGGTATGTTCCTAGCCCCTGTTTTAATGTATGTATAGAAGACATTAACATACAGAAGAAGGCCAATGGAAATGTAACCTTGGAAACAGGTCCATGGCAATCTAGTAGCAAGACTTCAGAAGGGTTGCATGTGTTGTGAAATATTCACCATGGGTTAAATCTTGCATCCCATCAATATTCTGTCTAGTTAGTTAATGATGGTAAAGCTGTTCCCAGAATTTGAAAAACATACATGCATAAGAAGCAGTATCAGTATGCTGTGTGATGATATTAAGCAGCGTTGTGTGCCTATGCGAATTACGTGATGTAACTTGCCTGCACTGGCGGAGTTTACTGGAGGCTATACTAGAATCAGGATATGAAAATGTATGCAGGCATGAGACAAAGCAGTTTCAGTAAGCATGTTCTCCATTGGAGCAAATGCAGGTGATTAATGGAGCTGTAAAATGACCTGGGATGAGGAGAATGTTGTCTCTTCCCAGTGCCAGGAACAAACATTTTCTAGTGGCTGAGATGGAGTGTATATGTCAATTAATTACCATTTTTCAATTAATTGTTACTGCGACGTACCTTTCCCTAAAGAAATTACTGAGCAATACAACCAGAACTCAAAGTAGATCTGTCACACCTGAGAAGGTAACTGACTGCATTTGCAATTTCTGCTTCCCAGATGCCCCACATTTCTTTAGGTGATGGACAGAAGCACAAAAAGGGTAATTAGAGACAGACATCTCTGTTCCCAGGTCTCATTGACTGACACTCAGATTTCTTCTTACTTTGTCAAATTTGCTCAGTGTGATGCTGATGGTTTTGTTAGCCAGTGGTCTCAGTGGAGCTTGAATAAAACCCAAATGTTTTCATGGGCTGTGTATTTGCAGTGTGATGGGAACTAATGGAGGCTGTCTTTACAGAGCCTTCAGTGGTCACTGGTTGTGATTAAAACACTCCTAATGAGCAGCTCTTGCAGGCCCATTAGAGAAATAGCCTGCCAAGAGTAAGCCACTTTTTCATGTTGCAATCACTCTATGTTCATTTTCCTATGCAGAAAACAGTGCTTTATTTCTCCCATCAACAGGTGAAGCCTCAGCTTGGATGCTCTGTCATATAAATGCAATATTAATAATTGCTGTAAAGACACTTTCTCCCTGGAACTTTTTGAGCTCCAGATGCATTCAGTGGAACAAAATCATGCTCTCTTATTGTGCCATGTTCTATGTATTCACAACCCCACTCACAGCACCAGAATTTAGCTTTCTGTACCTTATTCTATTTACCTGGTCACCCATCTAATGAGTGGGAGCAAATAACTATTAGACATAAGTTCCTTGCAGGATATCTGGTAGAAATAACATTTACCTCCTTCTAATAAGCAACAAAAGTTGTTGGAAGAAAATTAAAGCCTGAAGCACTCCTGGTTTGGTGTTGCTGTTTCAAAGTATTTTTGACTCTCCACTAACCTTGGAAGTCTTCTCAGAGGAGCGATTGCCTAAATTAGAATATCTATTTCACATGAAATATTGGGAAAGGAGAGGAAGGGTTATATTAGCTATTTCATTAGAACTAACTCTCAGGGTCTGTATCCCAGCCTGCAGCAGAAATGTCAAGAGGAGCAGCTGCTACAGCACACAAGCCAGCAGAATATTTCCATCTCTGAACAAGGCAAAGGGAGGGGTGGG
>NW_020799095.1:7658344-7708817 GCF_003259725.1 Athene cunicularia | reverse complement strand
GGGGTGGGGAAGCTGAGTGAATTGCATAAGATGTGAACATTGTAAAGTAGCGATGAAGGACTATATGTCAGTAGAGATTGAGCTGAACCCTTTATCTGTCCATTTCCAGAGATTAAGTGCTGTTTTCTTTGTGAAACATGCAGACCTTTGATAGTGCAAATGTGCCATTGCTTTTGGGCTTTAGTGTGCTTCCAGCAGAGTACACTGTCCACCTCAGCCCTTTGTAATACAAGTCATTATTGGCATAGCTTTTTCTTACCTCTCTGTCTTCACTAAGATGCCAAATAAGCAAACCTCTTACCCTATTATGCTACTTAGTGTTACCAAACAACTTTTGCTAGCACAAAAGTAGAGCAAATGAACTGCAAAGAACAAAGAGGACAGTCATTCATGGGTCATTTCTTACACTTCAACTTACATTTCACTTCAGCTTACAACTGCTCCCTGACTAGGTGGGCCATCAGAAATGTCATTAGGATTTATCTTTTCTGTCATATATTTCTCTATCTGCATGAAGTCAGAATCCAGGTCTTCCTGGGAACTATTGTGCCTAGTATTTCTTCAAATATTGCTTAACACTAACACATTGTACTCGTAAAGTATGTGAAAGGGCTGGGTTGTTGCTATGCCTTTTTAGTTGATGTCAGCATGTTGGACTGGTGTCTCACTGTAAAGCTGTCATGGTAATATGCCAGGCTTTTGAAAAAAAAATTAAGAAGAAAAACATTGGCACTTAGAAATGCATGCAAAGCATATAACAAAGCATGGTGCATACTCACTGCCAGTACATACTTTGTCTCATCCCAATGTCATTCCCCCAGACTTGTAGAAGGATTCATTAATAAACATCTAAAGGGGAGAAGGCAGAGCAGTATGTGAATTTGGGTATTTTCACATACTTCCATGTGACTGAGCCACTGCTTTTTGACAAGCTGGGCTGTGGGTGCATGTCTTCTTTTGATTAGCTTGAGAGGTAGCTCCTTGTTACTCACCACATCTCCTCTACCCATCTATTCTGCTTGCTGAGCTGGTAGTCTGGGCATTTCATAACCTCTTTGGGACTATTTAAACTGAATAGGCGAGTCTCTTTGGTGGGAGAATTTAGCAACTGTTTGCCTGAGCACCATACCGAGAGGCATGAACAGTGGACACCAGCAGGGAGGCTCTGGCAGATCTGGGGCTGGAATTTTTTTTCCTTCAGCTCGGCTGTGGTAGTAAGAGGTGGCATGGGAGTGGTATTTTGAGCTGAGCCACGCTCAGCTCCTAGACCTTTGCAGCTGAGAAACAGAACATTACTAGAGGGTCATAATTGCCATGGGCAATTAAACTGTACCATAGCCACTTACCACAGCTTAGGCGGGTTTGTGGTGACTCTGTCATGATCAGACAATCTTACTTACTGGTTTTCATTTCCTATTAGGTCTTGGGCCACTTTCTAGGTACATTGACCCCTGCCTATTCCATTTGTATTAAATATCCTTCCTGAGCTGCCAGGAATCCTCTGTTACCCATTCAAATGTGCAAGAGCAACATCATGTAGGAACTTTTCATTTTACAGAGACTAAGAAATCATACTGCAGTTCAGATTTGCTGTACCATATGCAACATTACAGCAAACCTTCCCTGCAGTATGTTGTAAAAAGTCTTGGTGATTCATGGTTGGGTGACTTGAAGAAAGGCTTTTATTTTTATATCTAAATTGGAGATACCTGTATTATATCTTCTCTGATCAATAAATTATTTACTTTATACTCAGAACAAATATAGAACTGGGAGGGCCACCTGGGTTCTTTGACTGGTTCTACACAGTCTTGGGCAACCAGGTGATAGACATTTATGGTCCAGAAAGGTCCATAGAGCATTTACTTTTCCTATGTGTTATCTGCCTTTCGTATAGATCAAATTGTTTGTTACTGTAAAATGACTACCTAAATAGACATTACGGCTTAGAGATGACAATCATTTAGCCTGACTTCCTCATAATGTTCATCCTAATGCTCATTCCTGCAGTGGAGGAAATTAATCTTTGCTATTAATATTGTCTATTAAAGCTAGAATTCAGATCGGTCCATTTGCAGTCCTTATTTAATAAGGACCCCTGCTGGTCCTTGTTAGATAGATGAAGGACCAGAGTGAAGTTCCTTGTTACTTAAATGAAACCCATGTTTAGCAAAGCTGTTAAATCACAGCTGAAGGCAGACATCTTGATGAATAAATCAGCATTCATGAATAAATAATTGACATGAGTGCTAAAATGGGATTCTCATTTTCATGCTGTTTCTGTCCTTGGACAAAAATTGAGACAGTCTGTGTGAGTGGCAGCGGTGGCCCTTGTGCTGGAGACAAGTAAGGTCAGGTTTCCAAAGGTGTAGATACAATTCTGGTAGGACCAGCAGAAGCATTTCAGTCTGTTGGAGTCTCCAGCTCCTTCGGTTTCAATGGTTCTGATGAGTTAGGGAGCGGGAATGAGTCTTACTAGCATGTTTCCCATAGGACATCAAATAATGTGAGTCAGTGCTGCTCTGGGACACATTCACACTTTGATCTAGCAGTTAAAGGCTCAGTGTCCCATTACCAGTTTGTTGAAGACGGCTGCCTTTCCCTGTAATTGTGCTGGTTATTCACACCAGTGGAACTTTCATCAGCCAGCTGCTTCCTGGGGACAATTATATCCCACTTTGCATTACCAACCTTAAGTAGGTTATGAGTCTTGCAGCATTTTGTGTACAAGGACATGAAAAGTTTCAAGAAGAATAATGCTTATGGAAGAATCCTTGTGGTTTTGTGAATGTCTGCGTCCTGCCTGAGAGAGGGAAGTGCTAGTGCTAGTCTCGCACAGAGCCAACTCTGGTATTTTTTTGTCTCCTGCCTAAGCGCTACATGGGACACAGAAGAACCACTCCAGTGTGCCATCTTATTTTGCTAAATATTTAAAATACCTGTGGCTATGGGGAAATGCCAATTCTGAAATCTGCCACTTTAATAATACAAGTGGTTTTCAGATGCTGGGGATAAGGATGCAGCTGCTCCAAGAGCCCAAAGTACTGGTATTCTTAAGAACTGCAGCCAGGCACTTACAATGCACTTGTGTCTTAAAGCCACAGCAAAGGGCAGGAGCCGGAGCCACCCGGGAATCAAAGGTTGCCATTCCTGCCTGCACAGAGCAAGTAGGCAGAGCCTCTGGAATACCCCCAGTATCAAAACAGGGCTCAGATGGGACTAAAGTGGTGCCAGGTTCTTGTTGTTGTTGCTGTGGTTTTCTCCCTCTCACCTCATGCAATGCTTTTGATAAACATCAGTGCCAGTTGCTGTGTGTGAAGGACTGCCACGTGGCATAACATGCGATCATTTGCAAATATGCAGTGCTAGTACACTTGCAGAGAGAAAAAGCAGGATGGTGCCTTATTATGGGCCATTTTGGGGTTGTCTCCTGTCACATGAGCGCCTCACCTAGCATAAATCCACCCAACTCCATCCAAACCAGTGGAGCTATGCTGATTTACACACGATGGAGGTGTGCTTTGGATTTGTGCAGTATAAAGCTATTCACTCTCAATTTCACTGGCTTATAACTTCATGAAGTTACCAAAACAATGAGCAAATATTTGCATATTAGGAAACCAACAGGTATGTCCTGGAAACAGACACATTCCTGGAGTCCTGGGGCACGCATCTGCCCAAGCCCAAGCATGTAGCAAGCCAACTGTTTGAGGCATATAAAAGCCACTCACTAGCATCAGACTGTGAAATACATTAAACAGATCTCATTGTATCGTGGCATGTAAAAGGGGGAGGTACACAGCATCAGCCTCATGAAGAGGAAGTTACTTAAAATTGATAAGGAAAATTCTAAAAATCCAGTGTTCAGGTGAGGTGAGGAGCTATAAATTTGGACCCTGAGCCAGTCTTCTGAAGCTAGCAGTGTGCTCCATGGCCTCCGTCATCTTACAGGCTCTTCCTCTTCACAACTGTTGCGGCAGCAGAACTTCCCTTGACAGCTTCTGATTCCCCCACCAAATCTTGTCTCTTGCCAAGTGTCCCTGTTTTATTTTGGGTATGAAGCACCTCCCCAGGATAGAACCTGTTATTTGGTAGTGTATCTAGGACACACATATTCCAACTCTCTTAGAAGAGGAAATTATGCCTGGGATTCCCACATTGTGGATGAAGCTTCTTGCTGTAAAAGCAAGAAGCAGAGTGAGAGTAGATTGTTTTACCTATTTCATATTTGGCAAGGGTGGGGGGGAATTAATTGGCTACATCTGTGGTGAGAACATTTCCTAAATGAGATTTAGTAGATGACCTGGGCAGAGGATCCCCTAATTTTAGACTCCATGAGCCCTCCTGTCCTTAGCACTGTCTGGGTTCCTAGCAGAGCTAGGTGTGCGATGCTTAGCAGCTCATGGACTTTTGCTGTCTTTTGCATGTGGCAGCTCCCCTGACAAGGTTTTGAGAATCTGAACAAGTCTGTGCTGGGACCTGGCTCACCAATTACACAAACTGGTGTTGTGGCACACAGGCTTGTGCTAAAATCTGAGCAGAAGCAAAGGATGTAAGGGCACACTATGCAATAAATGTTTTTTGCATCTAAGCTCAGTCTTCCTTAAGGATGCTTCCCTATTGATATTCACATCCAAGCTACTGTCTGGCAGTAGACAAGCAGAATCCAACAACATGGACAGTCTGCAGACAAGATATGGGCCCTGGATCGCCTCTGTCCTTGTGCTTTCAGCACAGAAGTGCCTAAATACTGCAACTGGGGCATCTGCACAGGAAGTATGGTAGTAAAGATGTTGCATGGGGAACCTATGGTCCAGTGTATCAGTGTCTTCTTTTATATATCCTCAGCCATGGGTTTGCTGTAGATGACACTAAAATACACATGAATGTGGCTTCATTGTGCTCTATACCTAAGGGATGCTAAAGCTGGCTCCAGGCTTGCCAGATCCTGTGCTGTTAACTTAGAGGCTTTTATCAGCTATGCAAGACTCAGGAAGGTTGGTTTAGATCTTCTTCAACCTTGAGAAGCCAAATTTAATGGAGAAGTCTTGTGAAGTCTGTACTACCTATAAATGCTCCTTGTCAGCATTTAAAGTTCTTTTTTTTTCTCTTGCCTAGCTCACCTGGAAATGCTGTTGTTTTGAAGTTGCATATAGGACTTCTTATAACTTCATTCAGTTGTTCTAGGACTTTAAAACTGTGATGTATTTTTTTCCCTCATCCATTTATTGCCCTGAAGTTTTTTTGTTTTCCCCCCTACTTCATGGTACCTGCATCTCTGACCTACAGATCAGACATTCTCAACTCTTGTAGGCCAGATTTCAAGTGGGTTACAAAACCTGGCAAAAGCTGAAAGAGTACAGGACAAAAGATGTATTGGTATTTTTGCAGACACCCCAAAAAAGCCAGTATTTTGCAGTGGAGGCCCAGAAGAAGATTGTGCTTGTCCAAAAATTCTTGCAGGAAATGCTGTTGTTCCCTGCAAACTTAAAAAGGGAGAAAATTTTTCCTGCTTTTAATAAAGTACATACCCCCTGGTATCTCAGTGATTGGTAACAGCAGATAATGAGGTTGTAATGTGACTGTTTGAGAGAAAGGTAAGCTAGAACAGAAGTGGAGTTCACCTGAATCAGCTATACAAAACTCCCTCTGACCCAGCTCAGAGGCTGACATGCTGGAGTGGCACAAGGTGCTGTGCACAGTGGGTAATAGGTTTTGCTCAGCTAATCTTGCTGCCCTGAGCATTTTCAGGAGCACACAGCCACAACTGATTTCAGAATATAATATAGAAAGCCTATGGCTGGATAGGTTTTACTTTGAAATGTTTAAAAAATGTTTTTGAATTTTTTTACATATTCTAACATTTTAACATATTCTAGTCAAAACTGTGCTTTTATAAAACATTTCTAAGGCTTTTTTCCAAGACTTCCATTGACTGCAGCAGGCTTTGGCACAGACTCTAACTGTACAAAGCCTAGGACTATAAATATAGATTCCCAAGGACTTGACTGGAGGGAGTGACAGATGTATAGCTTGACTCTGAGATCTGCCAGGGCAACATTTTCCAGAAGCAAAAAATGAGAATCATCTGTGTTAAATTTATCCACACTTGGACTTCTTTGGTACGTGCGGGAGGAAATCACTAGGGAGCAGATGACTTTTTAATCTGCCAGTAGTGTAAAGTTTGTGCGCTGTCTTTGCAGCAATACTGTTTATTACATTCCTTGGGTAAATTTTAACTCTGATGCAAAGTATATAAAACATCTTCACAAGGTAGAAGGGAGGATCAATAGCATATGGTGAATAACTCTCTCTTCAGTGCCTGCTCGAAGTGTTGCCGTATGCTCTTATGACACAGTTTAGATCTCAGATCCATATGGCCGGTCTTGCTGTTGATGATACGTGTTCCCTGAGGACATGATCTGGACCCTGCTGAAAAGCTCCTCTTGTCCTCAGTGGCTTTGGAACCAGGCTGAAATGCATGGATCTCCCATTGATGCCCTGCCATCTACCAGAGACCTTCTTGCTCTTGGGATTGGAGAGGAATCTTTTGTTTGATCTGGCTAACAGTTTGAGAGCAGGGTTATATTTTTTCCTCTGTTTCTGGTGACGTTTGGGGCTGGAAGCACATTTTGGACATGAGCTCTCAGATAGCAGAGTGCTGTGTTTGCTCCTGCCATGGCAGAGACGGAAACCTGTGTTTAGAGGGAAGTTCTGATTAAGATCATCAAAGTATTTCCTTTCTTCAACTCAAACAGACCTGCACAATGCAAGCGCTGCAAGCCAAAAAGCATGATTCAATGCTTTAATCATTATGAGAGGTGATGAGGACAGAAAGGAATCACTTATTTTTCAAGGCATACTGAGAAGGAGATGCTCCATGCCAACCTTGTTGGCATAGCCTTTCTGCCAGCACCCACCCATGCCCTTTACCAGAGATGGGATACAGGGGAAGATGGGACCTTGGCTTGACCCAATACTGATGCATTTACGTTTTTGTCAGTGGTTTGCAGCAACAAGTACTGAAGGCAGTTCGAGCCGACTGGCTAGAGCACAGGGCTGAGTAATTCATGCATTTGCAGCGCAGGTTAGCAGGAAGGCCCTGGGCAAATCTCGCCATTGCACCTCCTCTCAGTTTTCCCATCCGTCAGAAAGAATAACACTGACCCTGCTTGCCTTGCAAGGGCACCCTTGCAGGGCCTGAGTCATCTGGGAGGGGGACAGGCTCTGCTTGCTGCCACTGGTCCCAGCACAGTTGCCTGATGGTTACTGAGAGGAGACCATGGCCAGCCAACAGAGAAGAGCTTCAAAGATGAAAAGAGCCAGTGCTAACTGATTAAATCACAGGGGTTGACACACCTTCACAGAGCCTGTACTTTAGTGTTTCCTGACGAGTGACAGAAAATTAACGCCTCTCTGTAGGGTCCAAGCCCAAATCCCTCCTCCCCCATCCCCGAACCATCTCCTCTCTTTTTCACTGATGGGAGGGAGAGGCTGGAGTCTGGCGGAGGCCGGCCGTCTGGGAGTTGTTCCAGCAGTGGGGAGCACTCAGCTGGCAGCATGCTGACAGTTCAGAGCTGGAGGACCATCCCCCAGGGACCACTGCCATATGGCTGGGATTAGAGTATCTGCTGGGCGGTTTTAGCCCCTGCTGGAGCATGGAGGGAGCTTGGGGCTGGAGCTGAGCAGGACAAAGATGCTTTGCACTGGTTTAGCCGGCAGGCTTTGGGACGGGAGGGAATGTCACCCACTGTGTTCCTGCAGCTGTTAGATAGGCTGAGATATGGGAATAGCTACCTAGGCAGAGGAAGGGCCATTTCTGTTGGATACTGAATTAATACTGAGTTTGAAATATTGTGTGTGGAAATGTTATTCTTGGATTGGTGATGACTGGCCCTGGAATGCATCACAGCAAAGCCATTTTTTAAAGCACTGGAGATTCATTTAGCAAACATAAGGGTGGTCTAATGAAAAGGTATGAAATATCTCCTCTGCTAGCCTCCACTGGTTTTACATGGATGGAGAAATTGCTGGGCTGCTTACTGCTCCTTCTGTGCTGAGAGTTAGCCCCAGTTTGCTGGATCTTTGTATGAGGAGGGTGATGGAGCTGCCTGCCAGGGCCTTACCCCTGCCTTTCCCCTACCTTGGCCCCACTGGCTCTGGGCTCCAGCATAACTTCATCGCTCCCATACTCAAAAGCCACGTCCCACAAAAGATATCCTCTTTTATGAGGCAGCCTGCAGACATACTCTCCTTAGAGGTGAAGGCAGCTCCCCAGTTGCTGTGATGGAGCTCGGTGCACAACCTACACAGGCAACTACAATCAAAATAGATGTGCAAAACATTTTGGACACATACCTATGTGATGGATATCCAGAAGGAAAGGGCTGGTTTTGGGACTGGGGCCCTAGGTTGGCATCCAGAAATTGTTCCACTGAAGCCTTGCTCTGTAGTGTCAAGCACACTGTTTACTTGCTGAGCATCCTCTGCCCATCTGCTTTAGTGTGGGGGGTGGAGAATCTGCTGTTGAAACTCTGGGCTCCTACACAGGGTTACAGTTTTTAGATATATACAGTGTGATGTGATGGTAAGTATGGATCTGCTAGTGGAGGGAGGAAGGTGGACTAACAGAGCTGAAGTCATACCCCTCCCAGTGACACCAGCATGTCCATCTCTCGTTTGTGACAGCTCAGTCTCAACTATGACCACTGTGTTGGGGACTGTTAAGTTTCTGGACAGAGAGAGGCAAGAAGATGGGCTTACAGAAAATGTCACAGTTCTTGGCAAAGTACCCTGACCTTTTATAACCAACACTGATGTGGTGAGTGAAGAAATTGCTTTGCTGGAGCAATACAAGTTTTAGAGAAGGGTTTAGGAGAGCTGTCAGAAGCAGCCTCACACAGAGAAGAAAAAGAGGGCTTCCAGATACAAAAGGTACAAAGAAGAGAGTGGGACAACAAAAGAATGTGGTGGCTGAGTGACAGGTTTCACAGAGCAAGGAGAGCTTGAGGTGTTGGGAAGGTGGAAGGGTTGAAGAGTACAATTTATTCCCGACTGGATGTGTTCAGACCCTGTTGTAGTGCCTCATACTGTCTGAGTATCAATGTACCAAGGGCTTGAAGCTACTCAGGGAAAATAAGTGCTGCATAAACGTAGGATCATTATTCACTCAGCATGTCGACTTGTTTAAATTTCTGTGAGGAGAGCAAGTATATTATGGTATTGTTATACTATGTGGAGAGTTGTTCATTTTTAATTATAGTTCGTGAGAAATACAGACTCTTACAATGTGTCATCTGTTCAAACAGATATATACATCTTAGGGAAAAAAATAATAGTGCTATTAAATACTGTTCTTATACAGTGTCAGAACAAAGCACGTGTACACATCTCCTCATATCCAGCAATAAAATAAATGTAGAGGACTAAACATAGAAATGTATCCTACAAATATGTATAGCCGCTAACTGTGACTCAAAGGGACTGATCTGTGCAAATCGCTCAGGTACCTGTACGTAAATATATAACCTCACATCCCACGGTTGAAATTCATGAAAAAGGCAATGGCTCATATTTCCTGATTTGCTTCCTCATTCTTCAGAAATCACTATTTCTGCATTTGTCAGAAGACAATTTAGGGATAAACTGGGAACCAACTACCCAGCGTGATTCAGGGGGGCTCTTCCTGCCCACCATGGATGTTATTCACATCACCTCGCTGCTGACTGCTGAGAACTGCAGAAAATGAAGTGTTGCCATCATCCTTTGTCCTGCAGGCAGCAATTTTCTGCTTGCCTGTGGGAAATAATCCTCTTTTAATTTAATTATTCATTTTTCAATTATTTAATGCAGTACTCTGGGGTAGCAGCAAGGCTTTTGGTTAGTTTTCAAATCGCTGCCACCTCAGACAGTAGAGCGCTGGGGTACAGCTCCGTGGGAGAAGGGATTCATTGTCTTTGAGCTGCTGCTTTCATTAGGAGGGATATGTCGTCTCCTTTCTCTGGCACATCCCTCGGGAAGTTTCCGTGTATTCTGCCAACCTGCTTAGGTCCCATGGAGGCTTGATCCTGCCTGGCCAAAGTCAATGGCTCTCGACGAGGACAGCTGAATGGGGCACCATCAGGGGTCTGTCAGTGTTTCTCCTCTTGCCAGCAAGGAGGTTCCTTGCAAAGTCCCATGAGCACCCGCCTTGCTGGCAGTGCCTGAGCTGTGCTTTAACATTTTCTAGCGTAGGAAAAGTAAATGCTGACCCTCCATGGAGAGACTTTACATTGCTCTGCACTGGCCCCTCGAGCTGGCACGGGGATCACTTCTGGTATGGCTAGGGTCTTCGCCAAGACCAGTTTTCCACTCTGAACTGTATCTGTGTTAGTTCCTGAATGGCATCAGCTCTGATCTGAGGGGCAGGAGTCAGCCCTAAAAGATTACTGCATCAAATATAAAAGGTGTTTATACAGTACCAAGTAGGAAGAAATTAAAAGAAAAGAGGTCAGTTCCGCTGCCACTTGTGCAGTTTTTGATAGATGTAACTCCATTCATTTCTGTGTAGCTAATTTTATTTTATGCAGCATAAGTGAGAACAGAGTCAGGCCTTCCTCCTGCAGCAGCTAAAGTGAAAAACATTTCTATTTTTAAAGCTGAAAACATTTCTTATTTTTATTTATCATGTGTCACTTTGTTGGCAGTGGTGGTGTAAACGGCACAGAAAAGTTAAATGCGCTATTTATGGCACTGCTTATGACCCTAGTGCTCACTATCACAACAGTCACCAGGCATTGCTAGGGCAGCAGAACCAAGGAAGCCTGGGTTTTCGAGGCAAAGCTAAGGCTGATGCTGTTCACCACGTTCACCCTAAAGCTGGTAAAAAGGTCTCTTTCTTCCTTATGGATGTCTGGTTTTGTACTGCTTCTGGATGCTTAATATCTCTAAGCTCTCTAGACCTCTGTAAAATTTGGTCAAAACTGGGCAAAGGATTCAAAAGCAGTTACAGGAGGAAGAGGGGTAGAACAGGGAGGAGAGATGAAGAGATTGCCTGAGTCTCTGTTTCCCCAGTAAATACACATTAGAAAGGTGGCAGGTGTTTGGTGGGACAGTCTGCAGGACAAGTCCTGACTCAAATAAACACCTACCCATGTTTGGAAACCTGGGAGACATCACCCAAGCTGGTAGACAGTTGTCTGAATGAGAGGGGAAAGACCAGAGCAGCTCATAGCAGCTTTTCAAGGGGACTCCAAGGCCTGGTTTGCTCTCCTGGAACAGCGCACCCCGCACCACGCCAGCGTGGGATGAAGACTTTCCTTTATTTTGTCTTCATTCTTCGTTCTAATGCCTCACCTGTGACACAGGAGGGAAGGATAGAGGCCAGGGGAGAGGGCTGCTGATTCTGGCATCCCTTTTGCAGGTGGAGACACTGGAAGGATGAGAGGAGATAAGCAATGCAGAACAGGCTTGCAGCTGACCCTCCATCCTCAGGGGTGACGGTGGACTCTTCCCTGGTAAATTTGAAGGCTTATTGGAATACAAGATTATACTTCTTCCCCTCTGTGCTGTAGTAAATCCATTGGTAAGGTGTCTCACAGAGGCATTTTGTCCCCTCTCACGGGAAGAAATTTCCCTCCAGCTAGGAAATTTATTCCCTGTAAAATTGAAGAGGAGAATAAAATTTCCAGAGAGGGCCTGTGGCTGTAATAAAGGATTATTGCCAATTTCTTAGGCTGTGCACACAGATCTTAGCACTCAGGTAGCAAATTTTCTACGTCCAAAACTCCATGACCGGGGGTACACAAACGTCCGGGTGCAAAGCCCTCACCGGGCAATGACTGGTGATTTCAAGGATGCTCATCTCCAGATGAAGATTTCCTTAGAGGTCCTGCGAGGCTTTGCCACACAGACTTTTGAAGCAAGCCAGTTGTACGATGTTAACCTCGGACCACTGTGCTGTTCCCCGAATTTCCTAGGAGACTGGTGGCCAAACAGCTCACCTCCCCAGCTGCAGGGCAGGGAAAGGGGCCTCTTTTGTCTCTTCACAGGGGGGTCATTACACCATTAAGTGCATTAAAGATTGCAACACACAGCAAATGCTAGGGGAGCCATACAAGTACCATGGGCTGAGATAAATATAAAATGCTATAATTTAAAGGCTCTTGTCTTTCAGTTGCTAATGGCTTAATTAAACAATAACATTTAACAGATGTGCTTTTTCTCCTCCAATAATTCACTCCATCTGTGTCAACATAACTAGGCCCAAATTAGTGCATCAAAATGTAGATGTTAATGTCTTATTTCAGTTTTTATGTATCAATGCACATTTACATATATATTGTTTCATCTTCTGATGAGACAAATGCCTCCTTAGAAGGAGGTATTGCACACTATGGAGGTTAAAGAGCCTCTCTTAGTTTGTAGAGTAAGAACAAAAAAGCAAAAATCCAGACACAAATACAGATACCTTGAAATGGAGATAAAATTGGGCACATGTATATTAAGGGTGTTACATATGGAACTACAGGATCTGTGGCTCTGTGCTCTTTAAGATAGTGAATATTTTATGACCCTTTGTTTCTGAAACAATTTTTCTCCTAACTTCACATGCTGAGAAAAAAAAAAAAGCTCGCCTATGGTCATATGAAAGCAGATGACCATCTGGATCCCTGGGTTGGAGGAATGGGTAACCTAGGCATATCTGTGGAGAGCTTTGCTGTTTTATGAAATAGCTTTAATAGCATTAGAGAAGAATATAGCTTTTCTGATTGATATTATTATTACTATAAAACACCCTCACTTGTGCTAAGTGCTTTCTCAGAGATGCTTGGGAGTCCTTGAAGACCTTGCGGGCTGTGATGCAGATCTTGCAAACCCTCCTGTGTGATGGATGCTACGCGTGGAAGTGGTTGCACTGCTGAGGCCATGTGGATGAAGGGAAGTAGTACAGTAATACCTGTTGGCTCTGTGTTGCCCTGCTTTCTAACACGTACCACCTCCTGCAGGCTGTGGTCTCAGCTTGCCCGGGAGCTGGGATGGGATACTGCGGGGCACCGGGCACAGCCTGTGGCCTCCTGCACAGCTGTGTGACAGGTCCCGTCACCAGGCACTCCCAGCCACGCTGTCCCCTGGGGAGTCCGCAGGCTGTCCCAGAGCTACCTAGGCTTATGGCAGGGCTGATGAGCAAGCACGGCGTGTTCCTGGCTGCTCCTGGGACTGGTCTTACAAGCCATGCGAACTCCACAGCTGAATCCAGCTGGGTGATGCCTGGGCAAGAAGGCTCCCAGGTCCAGATCCTTTGTTTACTTACAGTCTGAACGGCTTCTTTTTATCACTTTTGCTATGAATTCTTATGAACTGACTGGGTTACTTGATTTTCCCCTAATTTAATTTGGATTAATTCAATTTTAATCAGTCTGTTATCTCAGCATCCTATTAACCTTCCAGTGAACTCTTCCTATAAGGGGATTGTGGAAGGAGGCAGTCTACATCTGTTAAAATATTAGCCTGCTCTTTAGGTTGCAAAGCATTAGACAGCAGAAAAAGAGTTGATGGGCACAGCACATAGTGAGAGAGGTTGGTGGGTGATGACCCACCCTATCCTCATCGGAGACCCCAGCAAAACTGATTTAGTGTTTCCTTGGGTGCCTTTGGCCCCTATCACCCTGGCAGTGGTGTGAAAAGCAGCTAGAACTGTCTCTGCCATGAGACTACCAGGTCCTGGTTCAAGAGCATCAGACTTTGGTGATTCTGTCCTTGCCACTCTGAACCCAAGGGGACATTGCTGATCCAGAGAAACAAGAGGTCCTTAGTAAGCATAGCCTATATATAAAGATTAGTGTTGTATTTGCCTGGTTTTCCTTCCTGTTATACTGCCCAGTTTTCAATCTTCTTAAAAATTTTTTCAGACTCTTAACCAAATTCAGTTATATACATACATATAATAGATTGTCCTTAGTGTTAGTACCTGCCCAGGTACATTTTGCTGACACTCAACCATGAAATCTTCACAGCATTTCCTCAAAGAAGGAAAGCTGAACTGTGCTGAGACTGGCAAGGTGGCAGCAAGACTCCTCTCTGAGCCACCCCCAAGTTTAGTATTTTTTCAAAGGAAACAGGATAGGTAATAAGGCAGTTTAGCTAAGAAAGGTCTGGGGAAAATGTGATTATTTTGCATTTTTTGTGGTCTGTGTGTAATTCCTTATCACCAGGAAGAGAGTAAGGTGGCTAACAGTATGACAGCAATCAAACATTGCAGCCTTTGCCTCATTCTGACATGGGAAAATTCCCAGTAACTGCATCCAAGTTTTGTCTGCTAAGGACTAACATGTTGGTGTCTTCAGTTATTCAGTCTATTTCATCTCTTTAAAAATAGGTATCCAATGAATGTGTCCATTGGCTATTAAAAGAATAGATATTTCTGAAAATCAGTGGGGCTCTGCCAGTGGTCTCTGGAAAACTCGTATGCTATTTGGCTTAGCTAAATTTGCATTCAGCCTTGCCAGGATTTCTCTTCCGCATAAGCAGCTGATGCATTTGCCACTACGGCTGTTACGCAGACACGAACAGGAGGAGAAGGACTTTGCATTATCTCAAATAGGATGGAGAGTCCTTTACGGAACAGCCTTTTTACTAGGATGCAATCTGCAATCTGAAGCGGGGCGTGGAGAGATGGGTGGTGGATGCGTGCCAGTGACGTAGCCCAATGCAGTGGGCTGTGGAGACATCTGCATGGGGTCCAGGAGCTGACAGGCTCAGGCCGAGAACTCTGGGCAGAGCCCTGTGGGGACATCCCATCAGCTCAGCAGGACCACAGCCCCAGGACACACTGTGTGACGGAGGCAGCCCCTGCATGAGATGTTCAAGGCTTGTCCCACGTCCATCTTACAGCCAGGGCTTAAACACCCAACTGCAGGCACCTGCCTGCACTGAAAGGCCAACCTTAATCTCAAAAGTAAAGTCTTCTTTTGCTTACTAAGGATAGTCAGCTCTGATCCCGCTAACACCCAGGCCTCTGACAGATGGGCTCTTGTGGACTTAGCAGTGGGGCTGAGGGTGTTGCAGCCCCCCTGTTTCCCTGTGCCAGGGTGCTCCTGGGCTGCTATGGCAGCTTTGCTGGGTGATGTGCAAGGGCAGTGCCTTAAAACACTGCCAGCAATGCTAGCAGAGCCTGCCACCCCTCGCTGGAGTCACCCCAGGCTCAAGGGGCATTTCACCCACAAGTGGACATCTTCAGGAGGGGGGCCTGGAGAACATGCTGAAGGCATTGCACAAGAATGGCCACCCCTTTTGCTAATGACTCGTCTAATACCTGCTCCAGCTCTGCCTGGCGTTGTGATTTCTGTACTGGTTTATGTGCAGAGTTCTCTGACATGAATCAACTGGCACTGTACTGCTCTTGCAGGATTAGAGTTCAGTCAAGAAAACGGTGCTGGCAGACCATCATCGCAAAGTCAGCCCCTCAGAATTTAAGAGCTGTTAAAAAGGACATGGGTTGTGCAACTTTAATTGAACAGCCCCTACAATACACAGACTTTAATTACTAATGTAATTGAATGCGTGTTAATCCAAATCTAATTTTTCTATGGGACTCTTGCCATCCTTGGTGCACAGGATAGAAATTCCACTTAATAGCCACTGCTGAATACAGTATTTTCTTATTTCGCCATCTTGTCTTTCCCTTACCTTTCAGTCCAATTTCATTCTTTTCTGCCCAAGCAATCCCAATTGTCATTCAGTTCCTCATCATCTTTCCCTCCATCACTGCCTGCCTGCCACCTACACCCTGCTCAGTCACTGCTGGCATTCATGACTGTGACCAGCTTTCCCAGGTCCCTTGGGGATCAGGTGTGCCCACGTTAATCTGCTTCAGGTCGAGTAATCCCCCTGGCTAAACCCGGTCACTGGGTGTCTCTTCTTCCACCCACCAGTCCGCATCATCCACTCCCAGGGTGGCCCGGGCAGGTCAGCAGGACACGGTGCCAGAGGAGAAGCAAGCTGGAGCCTGGAGGGGTGGAGGACCTCAAAGCTCATCCTATGCCTCAGAATCACCCACCCTTAAATCAAGCCCACATAAATTAGGAGTAAACAAAAAGCACTTGTTTGCTGTCTGTGGAAGCGTCTTTCACTCAGGTGGGAGTCATCAAACCACCTTCTGCCATTGCTTGCCCCTCCGGTTCAGTGAGGTAGATATCCCATGGGCACGGCTCAAAGCCACTCTTACCTGTCCAGCCAGAGAACAGTGTCAGCCAACAATTTCTCAGAGGGTTAGTTAAACCATAAACAAATGACTAATCTATTGTCAAGCAAAACACTCTCTTCCTTGTTATGGCCACACAGGCAGATCTCAGACTGAGACCTTCCCTCCCCATGACCGTGTGCTTAAAAAACCCCATGTAATTAGGATTATTTTGCTCACATACTTGCATGCCGGAGATTAATGCATGGGGCGCATACACAGATTGTGTCTGAGAGCAAACACAGTAGCAAGCCCTCCCTCTCCAAGTGGGAATGGGTTTGGAAGGCTGTCCACTGGCACGGCCTTTTGTGGGGTGTAGTGACTCAGGGCCACCTTGGTCCACCATCTGCTCTGTGTCCTCGTCCCTTCACACGGTCCCTCTGAGCATCCTCTTGCTCAGTGGTTGTTAGCAGGGTGAGAACACAAAGCTCTGAAGAAACTGTGCCCCTGCTTTCAGTCCCGGTATTCATACTGGGACCCAGAGATGTCTGAATGGAAACCCCAGAGCCAGGCAGTAGCACAGAATGGGAAAGTAGCACGAGACTCAGGGAGGATGAAAGTATTGGGGAATTCCACGGAATCACTGAAGTTCTTACATGTATCTTGACATATGGTCTTGTTTTCCAAAAGCTTATACCTAGCCCAAATTTGGGAAGATTTTCACAGGAACAGCAGAAGGCACACCCCAAAGGCCTCTTGCACCTGCCAAATTTCACAACTCTGCTCCAAACCATGGAAAAATAGAGCTCAGAAAGGTCACTGATATTTTTAGCCTTACTTCGTAAGGAAATACAGCTATGCAATGACGCTGCTGCTCGCTCCCTTTGCATTCCCTGCTATTACGTTGGAATCGTTGGCCGGCCTCAGCCAATTTTGAGAGAGGAACGGAAGGTGCAAAGATATTAAGTTCCTACAGGCTCCATGAAAATAGGAGCTGGGTGAAGCAGAGATCCCGGTAACACCAGCAATGAGAGGGAAGAAGCAGGCGCTCAGCCTTTACTGGACAACAGATTAAATATCCTTCCTCTGCTTTGGCAGTCGGCTCCCTCTAGAATATAGGAGATATATTCTGGTTGCATCATATGTTAGCATCTCATGGTCTCTGAGGCCAGAGCTGATGGGCTCGTGAGGAGGGGTCAGTGCCTCTTCGTTCCCCTTATGAGATGTAGCAGCCAGAAGAGTCCCTATAGCAACACCCTTAGTGCAGCTTTGCAGATGGTGTTCGGGTGATCTCCTCTTGCCTGGTGATGATGTTACCTGGGTGTAGTCAAATATTTGGGTGAGTTTGTGTTAAATAAAATGTCTTCTGTTATCTCTAGGACCTGAGGATTTTGCTAGAATATTAGCCATTATTTTAAAAGGGATGCCTGGTATTTGAGTAACAATTTATTTGAATCCCTCAGTGTAAATATGGGCTAATTACTTTCTCACTTTAACTTTAATGACCTCTCACATTTTATGTGGCATGTAACATCTTGAGAGGACATAAAAGATGGCACACAAATATGAGGCTATTAAGGCAAAGATCTATTTGTAACATTTGAAGGAAGGATGTTTTGTGCCTGAAAGCAAATCCCCTAGACATCCCAAATCAGCAGCAGCCCAAAGGCAGCAGGACTCTGCCCTTGGCCCCTAGGGACCAGCCAGGCGAGCACCCATGTCCCTTGTTCCTGAGGGGCAGTCTGTGTGCTGCAAGCCTGTTGGGAGGCCCCGTCTCGAGGTGGAAATAACTTCAGTCCTACATCCATAGGGTGTGCAGTGCCTCGAAATCAGGAGTAAAGAGAGCTCTGCAACTACAAGGAGCCTTTAATAGAGCAACAGGCAGGTCAGCAAACAGGAAGAGGAAAAACTCGGGGGGGGGACACGTATCTGGCTGTTGAGCTGGTCCAGGCTGACTGATGCAAATGCCCGTGGGGCTCTGCCAGGAACTTCTAGGGTATTAAATTACAAATAGGGCTCTTACTGGACTAGTTAACCTCACAGGCCGGATGTGAGCATGGGTCACTTGCCTTGTCAACATTTTCTGGTCCTCAGATGTATGGGTTTTTGCTTGGCTCTGCTCAACCAAGTGATTTTTGCTCAGGTGCAGGTCACCAGGTGATGCTGATCTGTGATATTCTGTCTTTGTTACTGCTGTATCCGCCAGCATCTGTGTCACCCACAAGCATTATCAGTGGTGATATTAAGTTTTCTTCCAAGAAGTTATGAAAAGTATTACCTGTAATGGAGACAAAATAAGTAATCCCTGAAGTGGCCCACATGCAATGCACATAAGAAAAGATGATTCCTATTCACAATTTATTTTAAGATGTAGACATTAAGCAGCTTGTAGTTGGTTAATTTAATATTGACACATTGATTTCATGCCATTCTATTTTCTAAACCAGTGTCATGCAGTACCAATTCCAAGGCTTTTTACCTCTTTCAGAGAAATATATCATCTCATCAAAAACATCATGTTAGTTTAAGAAAGTATTTTTTATCTAAACCAGTGTGAATTGCCATCATTTTTAGTCACCCCCTTTAGGTCTTAGAGCACTGTGCCAGCTGTTGAATTATTGGGCCTGTATCTTATCTCACTTTATTAGTTTGAATCTTAACCCTGTCCTGCAATAGAACCCCGAAGTAGTTAATGCGAGAGTCATGTCAGCTTATATAGAAAAGACTTAGATAATTTCCATTCTTGTAGTTTCCTCGTTTCATTCCATTCCTAATCCAAAAGTGAGTAACAAATTTTGAAATATTCCCTGGAATTAAAATTTACTTTTTAAAGCGTATTTTGATTTGATTGAAAGATTTTGAATGAAACAATGGATCTGTGATGTTTTGATAAGATCAGGACACTTTGCTTAAACAAACAAAAGCGCAGTTTTTCTCAAAATCAGTACACAGGGCATTTTAATTTGTGTGAAGAGGCAACCTCTAATATAAAAATGTTTGGCCAGAACATTTTTGATCAGCTGTGCATGGGATGAGTGAGGAGAAGATATACAGCGATGCTTCCCAAATTATTACCTACCCACGTCTGATGCCATATGAAGCCCTGGCACTTAGCATGGTGCCTGCTAGCTCTTTTCCCAGTTTGGTTGCAGTAAGTCCCACCAAAATGAAGACGGATCTGCTGTGTGTGCTTTCCCTGTGAGCAACTGATAGAGCTGTGCACTGCGGGCATCCTGCAGCGGGTCTGCCCGTATGCATACCTGGTGCTTGGAAGAAAGGAAAGACCTTTTCGAGGGGATTAATGATAATTAGGAAAGGAGATGAGCCTGCGCATGTGGTGTTCATAACAACTGGGGAAGTGTCAGTCTTTCTGTCCAAAGGGGAAGGGGGAAAATGGTGACTTGGTTTTCCTGAGCTGACCTCAGTTTATGCCACTGGTTTTTACAGCCCCAGAAGAAAGAAATCAACTTCCTAATCTGAGCTGTAGCAGTTTATACATTTAAATCTGGCAGCCAGGGCTCAGCTCCCCGCGTTGCCTGCGATAGCAGCAGCAACACTGGCTCAGCGGAGGTGGTGATGTCCTGGCGTGGTGAAGAGATCTCAACAGAGCAACATCTATGTTCAGGTATCAACTGTTCCACAAGGAATAAAAATTCTTAGCAAACCCTGTTTTACCCTCCTTAGCCAAAGGGTAACAGTTTTTGTTGCCCTAGCTCATGCTGCCTCCCTGGAAGACTGGAAGACTTTTGAGGAGCATCCCTGGACCAGATGTGGAACTCCTGGCCCCAAATCCTGATGACATTTTGCTCATCTGGTGGTTTCTGCCCGTGACTGCCACGTCCTCACTGTGAGTAGGGATTACTTTCTATAATCAGATATCATGAATGGAGAGTACTTAATTGGGCTTTTTGTGGCTGTTGTTCTTATGATAGAGGAAATATTCTCCCATCATGTGTTTATTAACATTTTGTATGGAGGTAGTACGTCTCGATCTGCATCTGTGTTACAGCCAAATGCAAACACTGCTGTTTTGTGTTCTTATCAGCCCTCTGAGTAAGGGACACAAAATCCCTCTGTCTACTATGGAAGATTTCCGATTATTTTTTCTTAAAAGCTGCATGTATTTCATTGAATGTCTATCGTATTATCGCTTGACCTGATAATCTAGATACTTTGTCTCCTTGACGACAGACAACATTCAGCATGGAGTATCCCACTGTCGCCAGATGCTGCGGGAATCTCACTGCCCCAGCGGGCAGGAGGGCTCAGCCTGGAGTGGGAGGTGAGGAGAGGAACCTGTTAGCAGGGTGCCTTCAAGGAGAGGGAGGCAGTTGGTAGCCAGCCTGCCTTCATCCTTGATGTGCTTAGCCCCAGGTAAATCTGAAAAGCCACAAACCACAACAAAATTAACTTTTCTGCTTTTCAAAAATGTAAAAACTCAGTGTGATGGAATAATTAATGCAGCTGATTAAAGGCAAAGATTACACATTAACAAAGGAAGATAAGCATTTAATTTCCAACCTTATTGCATTTCAGACTTGAATATTGGTTCCAAAGGTAGCTGCAGACTTATTTGCCTTTCTATATATGTATGTCCATAATATACATATGTACAATTAGAATCTTCTGCCCTGCTTTAATAATATACTTAATTGCTTTCTGGCCCCACCTCAAGCTGCCTAAACTCATTTCACAGGGAAAGATTATTTGCTGTTGGCCTTTAGCAAATAAATTGCCTGCCATCCTTAATCTGGGTAATAAAAGGTACTGCATCAGTCTGCTCGCAGTTCTGCACGTTGCATCTGCTTCCTCACAAAGTATTACTGACAGCTATTTTCCTTGTGCCATCCCCAGCAAATGGAGTGAGTGTGTAATGTAAAATATAAACCCAACACATTTGCTGAGAGTCAGATTCCTTGTCTTCCATTACTTTTGCTGTGACACTAAATAAATTATTTGCATATGACATTTGCATTACATATTACATCTACTGTGCTATCTTTTTTAATTCCATGCATTATAATAAATGATATACGGGTGCAATACTTTGATCAAATTGTGTGTTTGCATATACACATACTTACACATGAAAGCACACATGTGCACACAACATACACCCATACATCCACACATCTGCAACCACAGGAACCATGGCTATGGTTCACACTGTTCATGTCAGTAGGCTTTTCCCCCAAAGCATTATACAACAGGACACAAACTGGAAAGGAGAGAACACACATAAAAGAGAAAGACAGACTAGTGTTTAGGTAGGATTTTTCCATCTGAGAAGGAGTTGCTGATGTGATATTTTTCATTACAGGAGGGCAGCAGGAGGCAGGATTGACCAAGAATGGGGGGGTGGGGTGGGGAACACATAGCCCTTCACTCTTATTGCTTTCACATGGGGGACTGTGGGGATGTAAAAGGTCCACAGTGGTACAAACAGCATGGACAGGCAATTCCCAGAACATCAGGTGTGAGGCTGCAAAGATGAGAAGCACGTCACGTCCTTTAAAAGTAATCCAGTGGGAGGAAGGAGGTCCTGAAGATGCCATAATCTACTCCTTGGGTTGCACACTGCACACCTGTGCTAAACTGCTTAGTTGTGTGTGCAGCTATGTGTGTCTTTGGGGTAAGAATACAGGACAGTGAAAGCTTCCACACTGCTTTTTTTTAATATATATATATATCAGGAGGAAGGGGTAGGAGGTGACATTTTTTCTCAGATAAATATCAGACACCTTCCACATTCAACTTACAAGAAAATAAGAGCAATGCCAGCAAATGTCAGCACAAATTTTGACATAGCCTCTTTTTGTACTGGTTTTGTTTGGCTCCCCATCAAGTGAACAGTCAGAAAAGGCATGAAATTGCTGGAGGCGGGGACTGGGACACAACATGCAGCAGAAAAAATTGATCAAGGTCAGTCCCCAATGTTGGCAGACAAAGAGAAGTACAGCATAGATAGTGTAGGGGTTTGGTCCTCAACGTACTTCACATCTGGTCCCCATTTAAAACCAGGCAGCTATGAAAACATATGGGATATTGCCAGCCTGACTGGTTTAATGATGGTAAAACATCATTTCTCACTCAAGCAGTAGGGGGTGGGCAACTTCTCAAAGGCAGGAGGTAAAGGCAGTAATTAAAGTAAATTGAAATACGCTGATGAACTTGGGAACAGAAGAGCAAGAGGGAAGGTGTGTACCCAGCAGGGAAGTGCTCCCTCCACTCATGAGAGGGAAGAGTTGCACCTGCCCCACTCCAGCCTGTTTTATCTCCCTGGGAAAAGCATCCTTTGCCCAGGATGTGAAGTAAAAGATTTCTTCTGTGGTTGCTCCTGAGCCTTCCTCACATATCAGCTCTGTGTTTGCCTTCTGGGTGCTCCTGGGCACGGGCTGAGAAATTGAAGTGGTCATGCTGTTCCTTCTTCACCTGTGCTTTTTTTCCAAGATGGGACAAGTGATGCCCAGCTGCATCCCTGCTGTGCCTGCACCATGGTTGTTTGGTCATGCCAGGAGCTGGACCTGGACAGTCTGGAGTTGCCAACATACAGTCACGTCCAGCAGCATCATCCCCATGGCTGAGCACGCATCCAAAGGAAAACAGTGAGCCTTCCCATGTATGGGGCAATGCTGTGCATGGCATGATAACCTCAGACAGAGCACCCCACCGATGTGGGTCTTCTACTTGTACCTCCATTGTGAGAGGCCTCAGGTAGATCAACATGGCTAGCACTGCATTGCTGGGCAAAAAAAAAAAGGCAGGCAGAAGTAGGAAATGGCTGCTGAAGGAGGATGGGCTGGATAGACTAGGATGATAGATGGGCTGGATAGACCTGGAAGAGAGATGGCTGCAGGGCAAGGGTGAGTATACAAGAGGTCTGTGAAAGAAAAGGAAACAGGAAGGAACTTTAATTCTTTCTCACCAGACTTAAAGTAATAATGTAAATTTATTAGGCAGCAGGTTTAAAAGAAGCAGAGGAAAAAACGGTATTTGAGCACTTAGTTGCCCTTTGAGATTGTTGGCACAGGGTGGTGTGGGTGCCAGGAGCTTTGTAAAGGGTCAGAAAGCAGTTAGACAAATTCAAGAAAGCAAAATCCTTCAAGGGCCACTAAACACACGGATGTCACCTCAAGCAGGTGAAGTCCCTGAGCCACCAGGTGGGATTGCCCTGGACAGACTCCTTGCATCCTGCACTTCCCTTACGGCCTCCTGAGACATCTGCTTGGGCCGCTGGGTAGGGGCTGGCGGGGGCTGCCTGCCAAGGACGGCTGTTTTCTGTTCTTGCGGCCTGCTGCACTGTTTTAACATTCCTCCTGAGTGAATCACCTCGGCCAGCTTTGCCTCATGGAAGTGGAATTAAACATTGCAAGGGCAGAAGCTGGGTGGACCCCGGCAGGCTCAGCCCATCAGCTGAGCAGCAAAGTTCCCTGTCAGCTACGAGTCCCATGCTCCGGGGAGGCCCCGCTGTATTTGCATCCATGCCACACATGAAGGCTGCAGTGAGTAATTGCATGCTAACGAACGGGCTGCTTTGCAGATTGCAAGATACTCTAGAATACATTGCACACATTTTGTCACAGGGCTCCTAACTTGTCCTGCCCCCTTTTTTTCCCATTTCAGGAGTAAGGCGGTCTCTGTTTTGCAACGGACTGTTTTTCTCCTTGTATCATAAGCAGCAATGATTAATGGCAGATTTAAAAAAAGGAAAAAAAAACCAAATTAAATATTATTTTCAGAGTTTCTTATCTGGCATCTTTCAACACCATTTCATTGTGCAGTTTGACGACACTTTAAAAAAAAAAAGTTTCATGAAAACTTTCTGGCATTGCTGCAGCTCCCCATTCCTGTAGCTCTGGGCTGAGAAACACTGAGGCTACAAGGAACCCTGAGCTTGGCTAAACTCACAGGGACATACATCAAAATAGAAAACTTCATAGCTTGGTCTTAAACCTGCTGCCTGCTAACAGCAAGGAAGCTGGTTTTAATTTGAGAGGTGCAAATTAAACCATACAGGAACAAATTGCAAACAAAAAACTAAACCACACAGGTGAAACTCCTAAAAATTAAAGTGTAGGAAAGGAGAGGCAAGGCAATCTGTGCTGTCTGGGAAGAGGCTCCACAGAGCCTTTGCTGCAAGAGCCCCTGGAGGTTGCCCCTAGGGAGGTCCCCGAGGATGTTGGTGGGCCAGCCGGGGGCTGCCTGGCTCATCAGGTTCCCGGAGGCTTTAATTGTGCTGCACCTTGGATCTTCCTCCTTCCTCCCCCTCTTTCTCACAAAGCAAGTCCCTGGGGACACAGAAGGGGTCACGAGGCGAGGCATGCTGCCTTGGGGAGCCCTGTGGAGCGGAGGCGGACAAGAGAATCTCTGGACTTTATCTTTCCAGGTATAGAAGCCATGTCTGGCCAAGGGCTGGCTGAGGCCATCGTTTCAAAATCATGCTGGAAAAGTAAAGGTGCTGTGACATAGCCCTTGCCCAGGGCTCAGCTGTCTCCATCAGCTGTTGGCTCCATGTCTGGGCTAGCAGAGCAGGGCTCAGCAGAAGGTGGTGGAGAGGCTGTGCACACTCCCAACAGGCAGAGGAGACCCAAGGAATCACCACTGGCTTTGGGAGGGGGAGAGGAAGAAGAAGTGGCAGGCAGAAAGCCTGGGCAGCCTCACCAAGGAAACCCACATGAGGAGTGGCAGCAGGGGTGGGCTGGGTCACACCATCCCCTCTGTCACCCCTGTCCTTGACTCGGAGCCTTCGGGACCTCCTGTGGGAGGGGGCTGGAGATGCTGAAGGCAACACTGGACTATCCACGCTGGGTAACAGGGCCATCCTCCCGCCCAGTGGCCATGGCCACAGGGCAGGTGAAAGGGGCCAGATTTGTCCTTACCAACTTCACTGAGTGCACGGGAGGCTTGGGGGCTGCTGGCTGGCAGCTGTGCCTGGGGCATGTCGAGAGTTGCTGGGCTTTCAAGGGAAGATCATCTGCAGCACTTAGAGCTGGGGCTCAGCTTCAACTTTAAAATCTTAAAATCTAAGAAAACCATTTTTTTTCCTTCAGTTTCTATTGGAGGTGGGCTTAGGCTGAAGCTCTGGGTGCATACTCTGGCTCAAAATCCACATATAAATGCATATCTGGGATTTCCAGGGTCCAGCATTTCCTGAGGCTGCAGCAGCATCCTGGGTGCAGGCATCAGCGATGCTGGGAGCGTCTGGAGCTGGAGAGCTGCTTGCATTTTGGGTGTCTTTACTTAATTTATTCTTAATGAGAGCTGTAGTTGCCTGTGTATGTAAATCATTCTGATTATTATAGTTTTACTACAGCACCATCTGCTTTCATGGGACTTTGTGGCCATATAGTTGTTGCCACTAGTGTACATGCGTATATTTACACAGGGTGTATGGGTCAGGCATCCTCAGCTGTCCGTAGGCAGCAGCCCTGCTGGAGACTATAAAATAATCCA
Source organism: Athene cunicularia (assembly GCF_003259725.1). NCBI lineage: Eukaryota > Metazoa > Chordata > Aves > Strigiformes > Strigidae > Athene > Athene cunicularia. The sequence continues at coordinate 7,683,205 of NW_020799095.1, read as the reverse complement.
AGAAGCTCTGAATTTGGAGGCAGTGTGCCTCCACACACAAAGCAGGTGAGAGACCTGAATTTTTTCACGACATTGACTGGAGTATTCGTTAAAAGGAGTATCTGTTTCCTGACACTCCTTGCTCATAATGAAACCACTTTTCGTGGCCTTGGTAGCCTGATGCCAGGAATTTTTCTGCCCTGAAAGCCTTATATTTTAATGCTTTTCAAAGTTACCGGCATAAAAGAAGGGATGGGTATTCTTTGCCCCAGTTTAGGACAGCTTTTTCTAAAGAAAAACATTGCTCCAGCCCAGCCAAGCAGGTTTCTTCTCCTGAAACTGGCATTTTCACTGGAGCAGCAGTGGGTGACTTGGTGGAAACACTGGGTGCACTCAGGACTTAGAGTGTCCTGAGCAGAGGAGGGCAACATTGGCCCTGGTGAGACGAGTGAGCCCCAGACTTTGGAGACAAAGCACAAAGACTTGGTTTTGGAGACAAGTATGAGAGGAGTGAAGGAATAAATTTGTTAAAGAGCAAGGTTTTGTGGATCTAACAGAAATAACATTTCAGACCTGCAATAACACACAGCACTGAACTGAGCAGAGTGTTTGAGCTGCTAATATATCTAGCTGTCATGTTTCCTCTAGGTTTACTTTGTGCTGAAGGGATGCTGTCAGAGAACTTAAGCCAAAACCTTCAGGTTTATAAAACAAAGGTGTCTTTTAATTTTTTTTTCATTATTTCAATAAAATAAAATGTCTGTTGCTTGTTTAAATGTCTGTGACTGGTCTTGGGAAGAGAAACAAAGCAGGGCTTGCTGACGCAGGAGGAATGGAAAGCACCAATGGCAGCAGCTCCTTGTCCTGGCCAAGCAGGACATGAAGCATGAGCCCATCGCTTGAGTCCTGGAAAAAACATTGCATCCTGAAATGTGCTTGGACAAAACCACACCCCAGGTACAAAAGAGCAGCTCAGGTGAGAACAGAGAAAAGGACTTAGGGGGCTTTCATAACCTCCTCAGCTTTAGCAGGAGGCCTCAGTGTTTGATAAAATTCTACATATCTCATAACTGCCTTGATGAAGAAGTTCAGGGTTATTTTTAAGTGTTTGGGATTGGTTTTTTGTACCCAAAAGCTCTCTCTAGGACTACAAATAAGCAGTCAGCTGGAAAGATCACATTTTAGGTTTGCTTTGGACAGTGAGTGCTTCCCAGAGAGCTGGGAAGGGTTTGCCCCAGCCCCTGGTCCCCCAGCAGTGCTGTGGCACCAGCAACAGGGGTGCTGGCCATGCAGGCACCCTGCATCATGAGGACAGGACATGGGGTCACTGCTGGCTCCAGGGTTTGGAGAGGGAGTGGAAATGATGCCCTGGAGCACCATACCTCAGGTCATGTCAGCATATCAGCCATGCCAGCTGCCTTGTGCTTTGGGATGGTGAGCTGCTGCTTTCCCCCATCTCCAAAAGGACCAGGATGGAAACATCTTGATCCAACCTTCTGGGGCTTTTTGCTGATTTGTTTTCTGTGCTGAAAGGTGTGGTGTCTGTCATGGGGGCTAGCATGCATTTGCCAGGGCCATGCATGCAGCCTGCACAGCAGCTGAGAGTGATGGCTGCAGTGCTGCGGCCGTGCCCCATGTGAGGGTGGGAGGATAGAAAGCCCTGTTTCTCATCTGCATTTCTCACAGTGCTTATTTAAAGCATTTTGAAGAGATTCCAAAGGTTTTTGTAAAAAATGTTCAAAGTCTTTGAAATGGGGCCAGGCCCTGGAAAGCCAGGTGCTACCTCTAGCAGGAACTGTGAACTCAGTGCAAGAATCGCCTGGGTGAAGCTTTACAGCTGAGTTGCAAGGAGATAAAACCAGATTATGAGGATGGTCTCTTCTGGCCTGAATATGGATTGGTCAGCAAGTGAGAGACTGAGTGCCAGGCTTTGCAGGTAGCAGAATGGAGCCTAGCTTGGTAACACTGGGGCATGGGGGAAGCTGTGCTGCCCTGCAAGGTGGAAACAAGGCTGTCCCTAAAGCAGCACCTCCTCTCAAGGACCCTCCACCAGTTTTGACATCCAGATGGGGATCCACAGAGGACACTGGAGATAGGAGCTGTGGGATGTCATCCAGCATGTCCCTCCTTCGCCCTCCTCCTCCTCCGCTGAGCTCAGAGCCATGCTTTGCCTGTCCCACTCGGCTGACCTAGGGCATGCAAGGAGATGGGCAGGAGGGAGGAGCTCTGAAAGTCTGTTGCTTTGGCCTCGCTTTTACAGCTAATTAATAATGAATCACATTTGAGCAGGCTGCAAACTGAAGGTTATAGCATTGCCAGAGGAGGAAAACCCAGCGGGAGCAGGTGGCAGGAGAGCTGACTCCAGGTACTGTCAGCTACGACGGCTTGTAAGCAGATGGTATGGAGAAGCGGAGGCTCTGAATTAGCGAGTTTGGGGTTTATTTTAAACAGGGGGCAAAAAACACTGTGGTAAATTGACCCAAGGTGCATGCCCGTAGTTATGATTTTTCCCCCTGTGTTTCTAAAGGGCTGCACTAGGTTGTCACCTCAGGTGTGGTACAGGTTCCAGCTCTATATTTATCATACAGGGAGATTAGCTCTGTGCTGCTTGTGTGTTATGCCTTCTGCTTTGTGGTTACTACCTGCCAACGACAAGCAGGATGTTTGTTATAAAATAGAGCCAGTTTTAGAACAGGAGACTGATTGCTGGCTGCCTTCTGGTTATCTCCTCAGAGGCAGGCAGCCGCACACCGAACCCTTCCCTGACCTCCAGGGCAGGCAGTGGGAAGGCGAAGATGACTTTTCACCTTTAAACTTTTCCATGAAGTGTGCCCAGGTGACTTGCAGCAGTAAAAGCTATTCCCAGCATGGGCCGGGTGAGGACGGTGCTGGCAGCCCATAGCTGGCATAGCTTGGCCCCATGAGGGGTGTGCTGCTCCAGCCCTGGCTCCTGCACCAGGCATGCTGACCCGTGCTTCTCCTTACAGCGTCTGTTTTGTCTACAGGCTAATATTTTCCGTTCAGTGAATCCAAAAAAAATACAGCCCAGCTGAGCTGGACAGTGCTCTGCACCCTGACACCCTGGGGCTGCAATTATCCCCCCCTCCAGAAAAGACCTGCAGCCAGGGCTCTGCTGCCCACCACCCTGGGAAGAAGGTCCAACAGCTGGTGATGGAAATTTTGCCTTCTGCCCCAAACCCCCAATACTGGCTCCTCAGGGTGGTCGGGTGCAGGGAGGAGGGATTGTGCTTTGCCCATCTCTGGGTGCACGGCTGAGATCTGGGACAAACTGATGCCCCGGCTGGCTGTGGAGCTGTCAGGACTCTGCACTGACAATCGGGAAAGGCAGGAGAGGATGGAGGCTCCATCCCTCCTGTGTGTTAAAGTACAAACCGTCTGACTGGGATAGTGGGCTTCTCTTTAAAATGGCTGGTGGAAAGGAAAGCCATAATCTGAGGCTGGCTTTGGGTTGTTCTGCCTCCTCAGGGCTGTATTCCGTGGTGCATTTTTGGAAAGCATGGTTTTACATGAGAGGAGGTTTCCTAACAGGTTCTCCCCCACTGTCAGGTAGGAGGAATGGTCCAAGGTGCCAGACAAAACCATCACGGCAGCCAAGTGGGAAGGCTGCAGGTGTGCAGCTGCATTGCACAGAAAGCAGTTTAATAAGCTATCCATCCCTCACAGCGAGCTCAGCTAGCCACCCAAAAGTGGCAGGGGGTGGTGGGGTGGTGACGACAACCCATGGCTCCTACATGAGAGCAATCACACTTGTGCCAACCCAGCAGGCAGCCTGCCCCAGCACGAGGGCATTTGACCTGGCAGGGCTGATGGCTGGCTGAAGCAAAAGGCAGCCGGTGTGAAACTCATGGCCCCACAATGTACTGAGAAGAGTGGAGGAACAAAAATGAGTATGCGCCAGGGAAGCAAAAACTACAGCGGGGGAGGGATGTTTGTATAAATAAAACTAATTGCCCAGCATGGCAGTGGCTCTAGATTTGTTGTTTATATCTTTTCTTTCCAGGTTCTGCCTATCCCAGATTGCAGGTGCAGTACAGCTTCCTGAAAAAGGCTGCAAAGCAGACCAGCAACAATGGGAAAACTTCCCTGCCTGCCTCTCCCATGCGTCTGGAAGAGTTGCACAGCACAACCTTGACAGGCATTGCAAAGAGAGCAGCCTTGCAGCATGGCAGGGGAGCCGGCAAGTGCAGTAACAGCACCCGCTCCTCCCCAAAGGCTCATGAAGAAATTCAAGTCCTGATTCTGCAAAGGATGTGAGGGATCCTGATTACACCTTGTGTAATCATGACTGGGAAATTGCCCCGTCACATGGAAGAAAGCATGGTGAACCAGAGATGGAGGCAGAAAATAAGGAGCTGGGATCATTTTCGTCAGGATCGCTGTAGGAGTTATTCGCAAATTCAGTGGTGTTTAATGCATGCCTTAATGATCTGGAAAAAGAGGCGAGCAGTGAGGTGGCAAATCTGCAGATGGCCCCAAATTGTTGTAGCTGCTTGGGATGAGGCTGTGAAGAGCATTTTTATGGCGAGGCCCCTGCCCAGGAACTTGGCCCTCAGTTCAGAATGGCAGGGAGGTCCCACTCATTCGGGGCTTGCTGGTGGCACCCTTTGTATTCTGACTATAGCATACAAGGCAGCAGGGCTTCAACTGCCCCATCTTTACAATGAATCCCAAAATAAAGCATGTGATAGCATATTTTGGAGTCCCCCACCAGTCAGAGATCATGCACCCTGGGGTGTAGTTCAAGCAGAGTAAGAGGCATGGCGGGCAGCTGTGCAGGCAGACAGGAAGCCAGGGAGGAAGAGATGGGGAATATTTTCCTAAGGCACAGCCTCTCAACTGAAGTCTGAACAAGGGGGGGCTCTCACGCCCTTATCTCCTTAACTCTGACCCCATAAATCCTCCCCTCACTCATCAAAACCAAAGGAGGCTGCTGCTCTTCTTTAAAAATCAGGGAGGCTCTCGCCTGAGGCTGAACTTTGATGGAATCAGGAATCAAAATGTCCAGAAATGCCTGCTTTCTCTGTTCCCTGTACAATTGAGTGGTGGCCGAGGAGGGGTAGGACAGCACTCGGGTCAGGCTGCATCCCACCACCCATGTACCCATGGTGGCCCTCAGCAGGGCCCTGGGCTCTGTCCGTGCTGTGTGCGTGCCCCACTCACTGACAGAGAGATGCTGCGTGTTGCACATTGCCAAGTCCAAGGAATGCAAAAAGTCATGTGGAAACACAATGTATAATCAGACCTTAGTCATATATATATATATCTCTATCTGTAACTAATATATTTATATGGAGTAGGTATAAGAAAGTCATGAAACATAGGAGAGAGGAATCAGACACTCTATGTCACAATATTTTCTTTGATTTTTCAAAGCCTGTGTATAAAATGGAGATAGTGCTTTACACAGGGGTGACTTGCTCTTCAGTGTTTGTAAGATGCTTGGACATTGACAAGGTTGCAACCACAGAAGTAGGCAATAGGGTGGCACTGTGCTCCTTTTAATAAGATAAATTCAATTAATCTAGAAATTAAATATAAGGTGTTTGAGATTTACTAAGAACGGAATGGAATGGAATGGAATGGAATGGAATGGAATGGAATGGAATGGAATGGAAAAGAAGAGGAGAGGAGAGGAGAGGAGAGGAGAGGATTGGATTTCTGCCAACAACAGATGCCAGAGCCTCCCTGTGGAATCACAATCCTGAGGAAGACTGCGTCATAAGCCACTTCCTCTTGGACCAGAAAACAACAGCTGTGTGCTAAGCCTCTACTGCATCCAGGCACAGGCTTAAATGAGCTCCGCTGAACGGCAAGACACCATCATCCCCACATTTCCTAAAGATTTTGGTCAACCTACCTTAAATTCAGGACTTGCCTCAGTGAGATGGGAAATTTACACTGACTGAAATCCCAGTTTCAATGGGCTTAAATATGTGCTCATCAGGACATGAGCCTGATGGACCAGACTGTTTAACAGCAGCAGTCTATGAAGCTATGGAAAACACTAAAGCTAGGTCTCATTGAACTTTCAACTTGCTTAAAGATGTTAGTGTGTGTGTGCTAAGATGCTGTGCTGAAACAAACCTGAGAAAAGCACCTTGTAATGCCGTGGTTGGTGTGTTAGATGGCATTATCTTGTACATGGGGGGAGCTGTCAAAACTCAAGAAGATAAATTGTGTATAGCTTCAGAAAGCATGTCTTACCTTCACATTTTCACATATATAATAGTGTTGTGGCAGCAGTAGTGAAGTGATAAAGTTGAGTCTTGAGGTAGCTCAGCAGGATTGAATAAATCTTCATAATTGACAGGCTGTAATAATAATAAATATGTGAAGAGTTTATTTCTCCCTCTATCCAGTTAGAAAATGACTGCATGGGAACCCTCGCCAGCAATTGGGACTCTTCTAAATAATTATCAAGTCAATCCACTCTGCAGCCTCTGCCAGCTTCAGCATCTCAATAATTAAAAAGGTACCACTTGTAGCTAATGGTAAAAAGAACAGATGTTTCCCCTCAGAAGCTTTTTCCTTCTTCTTTCCCATCATTTCCACTGCCTTAATCCACACTCTGTCTGAGTATCTCCCAGTTACGCTGGCATGCCTGTTCCAGCAGGTCGCAGAGGCAAAGCCCAGTGCACTCCTGCACCCTGGAGCATGTGAAGGATGTATCTGCAGAAGCAAAGCTGAGTTTATTGTAGTGAAGGTGATTGCTGTCATTAGCTGGAGAGTGAAGCAGCAGCATGTTCTCAGTGAGCTGGCTTAACACCCTTACCCATTTTCCCACTGGCATCCAGTCACCTGAATGCCAGGCAGGATGAAACACACAGCCTTGGGCACAGGCTGGCCAGAGAAGGAACCTTCAAAGCTTATCCCACCTCTGCATGGAGGTGGCTCGTCTGCTAAAGGTTTGTACAGCACCCTCAGCCCAGGCACCAGTCTGGGCTGTGCTCAGCCTCTGCATTCTCTGAATGTGAATTTTGAAGGTTGCTCTTCCAGAAGTGGAATCATCTGCTCAATGGTGCTGTTTTGCTTTCCTCTGACATTAGAGCTCTTCTGTAGCCCAGTTTGCTTTGGTTGTTACTACAACCACACAGTATGTTATCAGCACTCAAATAAATGCCACAGCCTTCTCAAGGTGAGATAAAAGATATGAATGCATCACTGTTTTTTTAGTTTGGGGCTTACAATATGCCTCATCAATCTATCATAGCATCTCAAAAAGTAGCAAGATTTCTTCTGTTTAAAATTTGTGTTTTACCCTGTGAAAGGGGATTGTTGCCATTTGCTAGCATTTGACATAGTAAAAATGACTACTGGAATGCTACAGGCCACTAAAGGATGTTGGCAACAAAACTGCAAACACTTGCCACCTTTAAAAGGAGTTTTTCTATTTGAAGCTTAAGATTTATGATACCATAGTATTCTGGATTTGCAAAGAAGATAAACAGAGTTGCTGGTTTTGGTATCAACAAAGCTCAGTCCTCATGCACCTGATAGACAGCAGCATGGTAGTGACATTGACACAGTTTTATGCTTGGTTGAGCTATTGGTGGCTCTGATCTCTCCATTCCTGCATGGTGCCCAAAGTGACCTATCTGCTCCCCTTCTAGGGGCAAATATGAGCAGGTTCAAATATAAACTGTCCTAAGTCAATCAAAGCCTAACTGGCTCATTGAACTAGAGTAGTTAAAGCACATAAGATGGTGTGACTGACTTTATCCTTAACTTTAACCTTTTACTCTATAGTTCAGATACACGTTTATAGAGGGGCAGGCAGGGGAGGTAAAGGCACAGATGAAGCACAGCAGTTGAAAGCCCATCTGCAGACCATAAAACCTCTAATGAACCTCTCTATACAAATATGGCAGTCCACAGGCGAAAGCAGTGGAGCTGCAAGGATGTCACCCAGCCAAAGATCCCAAAGTAGTCAAACTTCTGGCAGCTACAGCCAAAATGTCATGTTGCTCTGAACATGCAATTGCTCAAGGTCCCTTTGGGTTGAGCAGTGATCAAAGAGACAGCAATGGCAGCCCAGTGACACACCTTGGGCCATGAAGGGTAGCCAGACATGGAGTGGGATCTGGCAGAAATTACAGCAGAAAGGCAGTAACTGGCAACGTGAGAGGAGGGAAGGGAGTTGATGGGCACAGGGAACCAGAAAGGGGACACAGCAACCTCTCCCCTCATAGCAACTGGTCACCAGCACCACAGACAGTTGGCAGTAACCACATCAGGCTGTCTGGCTATGTGGCACAAGGGGTACCAAAGCTGAGGAGCAACCCCTCTGCCTGGACCCAGCCTATGGCAGAGGAGAAATGAGCGACCCCAGGATCCTCATCCTCAGCATATGAGACCTGACAGCTTAGCTGGGCTTCCTTCCACGGACTCTGGCCTGATCAGGTCCCATTCCACCTCCAGGTAAAGCTGTACAGACCCTTGCATCCTTCCTAAGGCAATGAAGGGCGGGGTGAGGCAGGAATATCCTCATTTCCCTTTCATTGTCCAAATATCCTTTGCCCTGGAAGATTGCACAACGTCTGCCTGCCAAGACAGCTGGACAATATCCATCAGCCTGCCTTGGTTATGCTGCAGGGAGTATTTCCAAAAGCAGCTGAGTGACACAGATGCTCCTATCCTCTTGCAAGTCAACAGGACTTGCGCTCCTTTGAAAACTTTCAGTCTGCATGAACAAAGGTCTTTAAATATTTTTAAAGCCACTGGAGAGGCATATAAATATTTGGGTATGGTCAGCCCTATTTTAGACAAATAAAACTACCTACAGGGACCCTCAAAGATGCTCACATCTTGCCAAGGATCAGTGTGGGGCTGATGTCTCCTCTGAAGGTTGCTTGTTTGATCTGTTTGCTGTTCTGATCCCTCTTTCCTCTTCCTCTTCAGCCCCTGCAGAGAAAAGTGGTGACATGATTTATAGATGTATTCCAAGGTATTTGAATATTTCTAGCCAGCTACCTTGTTCCTGCTACCTGCTCCAATGGCTGCTGTGCTGAGGGCTCCCTGAACAAAGGCTCAGGACAAATGAATCCTTGTCTTCACTCCCAAGGAAGGTTTAAAAAAGAATCACCTCCTTCTTCTATTATTTCCTTGTCTTGTTATTTTAATTTTTTCCCCTGTGCAGACAGCAGCATTAAGCCCACTAAAGAATGAATGAATATCAATGAGACAGGGCAAAGATGGAATATGCAGCAGTTCTTTCCCAAAGTTATAATGAAAATGTCTACAGGGAGGTGGCATTGCAGCAGAAAATACACACACACACACACCCCCCCCATTTTTGGGAAACATCCACATTTACTGAAAAATACCTCTTACATGGACAAGTTTCTAAATGTCCATTTAAGTTCATGGTGCACAAGCTTTTCTAGCAATTTCATAGAGTGATTGTCTCCTTTCTGTTACAAACGGAGATGCAGCCAGAGCCCAGGGATGCAACAGGCTGGGAACACTAGAAAGTTAGACACAGGCTTTGCTGTGAACTCCCAAATCAAGGACTATGTCCAAGTATAAAAACGTTACTCAGGTATTAAAGGAATTGATTCCTTGCTGGCAAGGAAAAGAAAGAGAGATGTGTTTCTAACAGAGGACAGAGACAGAGAGACAGTGTCTGTGTCTATCCCATCATAAACACTGCACCAGCTAAACCCTCCCTTCAAAACTTTCTGCTTGCAGTCTGTCTGAGCCCAGGCATTAGCTCGGGATGCCTTTCAGCCACATCCCCTCCTGCTGCAGCTGCAGGGATGCCCTCACAGCTCTCCAGTTTTATTAAAAATCAGGAGGGAACCAAGTACCTAGTGAAACAGGGACTCAAGCCCAAAGATGGAGCACGAGACTGCCATACGCAGCAGGAGCTGGTGGCTCCCCAGATATTTTCTCTGCCCTTGCCCCCTACCCCTATTTTCTGTAGTCTCCCATAACAGGGGAACAATAACTGAGAGTTACAGGACATGTTTCCCTTACAAGGCTGCCCAGGTACTACCCAGCTCCAGAGGCTTTCATGGCCTTAGTAAAGAAGCGCGATGGCCCTGGCAAGGGGCAGATCAGAAAGCAGAATCTTCCATTAAGCTGTGAGCAAAGAAACCCTGCTCTGCCCTCCCCCTGCCAAAACATTGAAAAAAAATATCCATCTTTAAAAGGAAATTTTAGTTAAAAGATAGTTGATAACACAGTTTTTGAAAAATGTGAGTGCTAGGCTTTTCACTGCAAAGAAATGTCTCACAGCAGAGTAAATATTTTGCAAGCAATACGAGCATTCCTTGTGATGGAAAAAACATTTCCCATGGAAATTTCTGATGGTGAAAACAGGCTTTTCTGACAGGGAAGCATAAACATAACTGGCTTCTGGTTTCAGTTCTTTGCAATCTGCTCTCTGCTTACCGAAGCACAGGGGCAGGGTAGCTCCCAGGAGGGCTCTGCGAGGGCTCATCAGCCCAAAGCTCTGCGCAGCCACCTCCAGAAAGCCACTGTGGGATGGAAGGGACAGAAGTGGTGGTACAGCACATCCCATTCTGGCAATGCTATGTATGCATTTCATAGAGTCGTGGGTACCATTGGCACATAGGGTTTGAGGATGCGATGGGAAGAGAGGGCTGGGCATCTGTGGGCAGCCAGTTGCAGACAGCAATGAGCTGGACTACCAAGAGGGGGAAAAACATTGGGAGCCGTGAAGCATGACACAAAAGCTTGCCAGTGACTGGTGCAAGGGGTCAGAATCCTCTTAAAAGAGTAAAAGAGCTGCTGGGAGAGAGAGGGCCAGTAAAGGAGCCTGGGGAAGGATGAAGGAGGCTCTGGCAGGGCAGCAGCACTCACAGATGCTCCTGCCAGCTGGTCGTGCCACTTCTCTGATCCAAATGCTTGCTGTCGTCACATCTGCTTTAAGTGCAAGGCCGGCTGTGAGTGTAAATGCAGCTTACTCGTGTGGTTCCGAGCAGAGACAGAGGAGCCTGTGAGAGCATGGCAGTGGGCTGGGGGAACACAGGAGTGTGGGCAGGAGATGGTCGCTCTCTTGCAAACCAGTTCTCATATTAACTCAACAAGGCTGATAATCAAACAGCAAGAGGTTGCCAAGTTTTTTCAGAAAGCACAACTAAGCAGTGTTGGTTGACTTGTGCTCTGTATGTAAATACTTCCCCTTCTCTGACTACAGTGGGAGCCCTGCTTCGGGGTCATCTGCACCTAGAGCATCACTAGTAGCAAACAGCAATATAATTGTTGCCTCTGTTGTGACCAAAAAACATTTTCCCTTCATCTTCTGTCTGAACTGCATAATCACCCGAGAGCCAAGTGGTTGTTGTTTGGGTTTTTTTTGTTGGTTTTTTTTTTTTTTTTGGTATGATAAAAAACTCAATGCTGCCCTCTGTCAGAAATGCAGCAGTACTGGTCTTAAATTGCTCGTCCTTAATTAACAAGTACTATGTGTTCTTTCCGTCGCACAGCTTTTAACCATAAATCCCCCTCATCACATCCGAGCCCGCTCATAAAGGTGAGGAGGCGATCCAATTGCTTTCCACCACGCTGTTTCATGTGCTAAACATCTGATGGTGATTAACAACGCAACTCAGCTGCTCAGATAGTTAGACTGACGGCTAACGTAAGGATGACTTAATGAAAAGAAGATACATGATTGCCCAGGTAAAAAAAAAAAAAAAAAAAAGAAAGAAATAATGCTGTTACTGCTTCTGTTTAGTGCAGCTTAAGTGGAAGAATACATGGGCGGTCTGTTAAATGCTGATTAACCTAGTGTGCAGGATAACTTCCCATTTCATGAAGGCCAAGTTGAGGGCAAGCCCCCAGGTATAGTGGCAGAAAGACAGCCAACCCCCACCCCAGTCTGGCACAGCCCCCCCCACCTGGTATAGCTCAGTCCCATGCAGCGTGGCTGTAAAATGTGCGTGTGGTGGTGGTGTCCGGGTTTGTGCTGTCTGGGCTTCTGCCCAGGGTGGCTTTAACACACCAGGAGAAGTGATTGCCTTTAAAGGGATAAATTACAGCTCTTAGCAATGTATCTATCAAATAAATGGCTACATCCAGAGCTGTTTGGTCCCAGCACATTGCCCCATAGTAAAGCAATCAAAAAAAGAGTGCCATTACAGGAGATGCTGCCTGGCTAAGTCACCTCTCAGTGGGGTCTGGCAACATTTACACACTTCAGACTTACAGATTGCTGCCCACAACCCCCAGCGAGCCAGGATGCATGTGCCAGGCACCCCACAGCTGCCCCCGGAGCACATCTGAGACACCTTTACTCCAGCAACATGTCCTGCAGGCACATGAGTCTCTCTGAAAGTGCAAGACAGCCGCGGAGGGGATCAAATGGCCAAGAGGGTGATGAGACCCTCCCGTCTCCTTGCACCCCAACACTCATTGCCTTTGCAGTGCAGCTGGGGTCATGAGTAAGCAGTCCTCTCACCTCCCTATGGTGAGATGTTACAGGGGAGCCCATCTTGCAGGCAACCAGCCTGCAGCCAAAGCAGGACTGTCCTCAGGGGCCACTTAGGACAGAATGGCCACGCTCTCCAGCGCAGGCTGGCAGGGCCAGCAGCCAAGGGAAGGAAAGCTGTGCTTGTAAAACACCACATTTGGTCTGGAGCCACAAGCACAAAGCACCAGGATGCATCGCTTTTCAGGTGGGTGTTGCCCTTGAGAAGGCACAGAGGTCTGGGATGAATTTTCCCGAACACTGACTGAAGACACCGCAGATATCACTTGGTTTCACAATGAGTCACTGAAACTCGAGAAAGGCAATTCACCGGGGAAATCAAAAGGAGTAATTAAGAGAACATAGTAATTAAAAATGTATCCTAAGAGATCCTGTACGTGACATCCGCACCAGACGGAGAAGCATGCATTTACCCACCGCAGGTTACATGAAGTCTGGGGAAAGCTGCATTCACAAAGTCGCCATGGTTACAGATGCACAAAACTGAGAGCAATGAGACGTCCTGCTCTGCTATGACCACAGAATGTATCTCCAACTATTAAATTGCAACTATTTAATAGACCCTGGATTATGCAATTTAAAAAGAAAGAATCTCAGAAAGTCCTAATATATTCAGGGTTATAACAGTAGACAGATTAGAGAAGAGATTTTTATATATGCACACTGTACAGGGTGTGGGGAGGAATACATATGATGTTACTGAACTGTAAATTGAGGTACTCATTATGCAGTCCTCATTCCATGTCCAAAACTTCTGCTTTGATTTGTTTATATCACCTTCTGTCCCAGAGATGCCTGCATTTGTTAAATATATATTTATTTGTGTATTTGTGTGCATGTATATTAAGATGTAGTTGTAATACATCATAAATCCTACATACTAATTATCATATAGTTAATATGTTAGTTTTCATCAAAAGCAGATTTCCTTTGCATACAGGGTACCAGATACAACCTCATGTGGCCTGATCAGACTGGAAATGTCGGGTGCATAATAACCACTTGAATACACTTTCCATACTATTTTGCTGACATCAATCCTAGTGATAAAAACATAAGAAACCACCAAGGGTTTTAACATTACACCCTTTACTGCACATGATAAGGAAAACAGATTTTACTGTCTGAATTAATTCCCAAGGGCACACTGGTTCACAGACATGTTTTTAGGGTAGTGGTAGTAAAATCCAACCTCACTTTTCAGATTTCTTAAGGTGTCTTGCTGTTTTTCCAAGACCTATCTTCATCTGGTGCTGAAGGGCTGCCACAGCAAACTTAGAGGGCAGCATCTTGACCCTATAAGCAAGTCTACAGCTTGAAAAAGCTGTCTGGAAGCACAGGCTGTGTCTACAGTAGGAAATAACTCACATAAGGGTAAGACCAGAACCAGATCCTGTATCTTGCCCTGAGGTTCCCAGTCCATAGAACTGTATTAACCCACCGTGCTTGTCTTGGTCACCAGAGAGCAAAAAGCTTTTCTGTGGCAGTGAGGAGGCTGTTCCTTCCTCTGTGAGTATAGATACATGTGGGACAAACAAATTACGTGCTCATACTCACACTTTTTGCACAGATGTGGCTCCTAGCTATGATTTAAGGCTTGCTGAAGGTTTGTGGAAAGAGGTACTGCAGCTTTCACTGAGCCACAGAGCCTATTGCATCTCACTGGTAGTTTACAGGAGTGCTCTTCCGAGTTGAGGCTGGCTCTCAGCAGAGGCAACAGAATAGCTGGCCTTGTTTCTGGGAAGAGTAGGACACTAAACAGCAGCCTTTTTTTTCTCAGAAATCTGAGCTTTCTTTTTGTTTTCAAAATACAGGTTTGTAATTCCTAAACCGTGGATATGCAGTATAAAAGGTAAAACGGTTTTCCCTGGAAGCACTGGAAACACCTGTTCTATAGATAATCATGCATCATAACACAGAGCAACATGTGTTTCAGACACTGAATTTCAGTAAAGTTGTTACAAGTAGTGGTTTGTAGGCAATGAAATTACTGGCAGCAATTGGCTGTAAAGGATTATAACTGCTCGGCTGGTAATAGGACTCAGGCATTACATAAACCCTAATTAGAAAGGGAGTCATTTGCTTACCCGTACATGATTACACCTTAGTCCTGCCACACTGCCACTCGGCTCAATTTCCCTGGAAGTAAGGTGACTAGAGCCTGTAATATCTATCGCGACACGTGTCTGCGAGTGTTTCGGTGTGAGCTGTGCTGCGTGGTGCCCCTGCAAGCTCCCATGCAGCCCGTGCACACAATTCCCTTGGCCTGCACGGAACAGTCCATGGGCTTCTGTGACAGCTGAAATGGGTCCTGAAAGTTTAACTTTCAGTTACTGGGGCTTCTTCACCCTAAAAACCAAGGTCTTGGAACCAGCCTTTTCTCAAAATCTGAATTTTCTGAGCAGTTGCTTTCCTTTGTGCTACCCAGACGTTTAACTGTATGCAGCGTCAAGCTGCCTGTCTGTGCTCCTCACACAGGTTCTTGCTGCTCTTATTGGCCTCACTGCCAATTGCTGGTTATTTGAGACATCGCTTTCCCCTTGACTTGTTCAAATATCAGTAGGGGGCATTATTGTCTGTGGCTGCCTAGTGTCAGAGCGCTGCCTGTGATGCCTTATTTCATTCTAATAAAGACTCTGAACAGAATCTGTGGCAACTAGAGACCTAAATCTGCTTTGGTGGGTAATCCTACCAGGAGTTAACAATCCTAGTACCAAAGCCACAGTTGAAAGACTGGGACCATACTGTCATACTCACACATTAAATCTATTATTTGAAGAAATGATCTGTAGCATAAATTTGTCTATAATAGTCCCATCAGCAGAGTCAGATGAGTTTTGCATACACCTTCTTTGCTAGACTAAATATCACTATGTGTCATAAGCAGGAATAGAAGAAGAGGAATATAGTCTACTGCAAGTTAGATTCAAAGATAGGAACACATCCCAAAGTTTCCACACAGAAGAGTGGTATTTTGCTATTTTACTTTTGTAACACTTAGATTTTTAAAAGAGTCCTGATCCCATTCACCTTCAAATTTTCACAATGTGTCAGCACTCGGTGTCTCTCCTCTGGTCATATTTTCTTTTGCTATTTTTCTTTGACTTTGGAACTAATAAAGTTGTCTTCAGACATGACCTACAGCAGTGCTCTGACATAAGCGTGTACTTGTGCCTTGGATCCATTTCATTCATGTACATAGGAACTAGCAGAGGGATCTATGTGCCACTAACACCCTGAAAATAGGACTTACAGAGCGTCTTTGCATACTTTAGCCTTGAGACCACTAAGGTGGGTGAATTTCAACTTGAAATCGGACATCATCTTCAAGCTAAAATGGGATTTTCACGGCTTGGCTTTACTTACTAAAGATTTCTATTACAGCCCCAGGACAAAAATGCTAATCCAATAGCTTTCATCTTTCTACAGTCTCTCCCACCTCATTCCTCAGCCATATTCTGGGGTCTGCTCTGAGTAGAAGGATATGTGGCAACAAAGGATGAACAGATGGCTCAGGATTCTTTAACAGCGGGGTATTTAGCCACTAGCCACTATGAAAGAGTTGGAATTATTCTTATTGAATAGGCTTCTCTATGAAATAACTCAGTCATTTGCTCCAAGAAGAAGCAAGATTCCTCCTCTCCTCCACCCTGCTCCAGTACTCAGGTGAGACTCATCAGATCTGCACCATGCACAGTGAAGAAGGGCAGAGGACTATTCTGTCCCTTAAACAGGAACTTATTTGGGGATGTCAGCCTCATCTACGGCAGCTGTGCTGGGTTTGTGTGTGTGGTGGGGGTTTTCCAATAGAGAGGGAGGGGCAGTGGTGGCCTCATGTGAGAAGATTTTTGAAGCTCCCCTGGTTCCAAGTTGGACTCATCTCTGGCCAAGGCCAAGCCAGTTATCAGTGGTGGCTGTGCCTCTGCAATAACATACTCAAGAAGGTGAACTGGGAGGAGGAGTTGGAGTTGTGAGGAAGAGTTTTGAGGAGGAGACCTATTTGAACACCGAGGTCAGTGGAAGAAAGGAGGAGGAAGGGGTGGGGTGGTCTGCTGGAACAAAGATTCCCCTGCAGCCCATGGTGAGAGGACAGGCCACCCCCCTGCCACCATGGAGGTGGCCAGTGGAGCAGAGACTCACCTGCAGCCCGTGGAGGACCCCACACCAGAGCAAGTAACTGCACTCAAAGAAGGCCAAGACTCTGTGGGAAGAAGCCTCCACTGTTGTAGTTGTAGTCTGTCTTTTGCCCATGACTATAATGGGTGGATCGCCCCACTATGTCCTTATCTCAATTCCTGAGCTTTTTGTTTTATTTTTTCCTTTCCATTGCTGAGGGGGGAAGGGGTGAGTGAGCATCTGCATGGTGCTCAGTTGTGCTCTGGGCTCAAGCCACCACTGCAGCACAAGAATTGCCATCAGGAGTAACCACTCAGGCCATTTCATCTTCTCAGAAAAGAGACCAACACCATCTGACTTGGAAAAAGAAGAAAGAAAAACTAATAGTGCTGCTACAAAGGTTAGCTTTGGTCTGGGACCATGAGCACTGGCATCTTCTAAACTCTTTGAGTGGTACATTGTTGGTGAATGCAACTCTTGGCTGTTCCAGCTCGCCTTATGTCAGTGGCTTCTTTCAGACTAATAATAAAGCAAGCCAGTGATAAAGACTGGGTAATACTAGAAAGCTGCAAACAATTCACACATTTAAATCAGGCTCAAGTGAAAGAAGCTATTTCCAAAGTATTGGTTTGCATGTTTACTGTACTATATGTATCCCATACCAAGAATTACTCACTCCTGGCAGCATCCTTGCCTGTGAAGCACAGTAATTGCAATTACACTTCCTAAATAAGTCCAACACTTTACCTTAAACAACCCAAACGCTTTTTGCCAAACTCACCTGCAAGGAGCTATTTTTGTTTAAATGTTTGAGAAGCCATGACAGCCGTCAGGTCTGACTTCGGTGTAAGCATTCCTTCACGTGATGCGTCATTTTTGTGTGTGGAAGGGAAGATTAAAGCCCTTTCACCACTGGGTGCACTAATTGCTACGCTAATGTGCAGATGTTCTTTTGATACAACCTTTTTTATACTCCACACAGTGGGCTGTTTAGGTTTTCTGTGAAGAAAATGGAAAGAGACCCAGTGGGTGCCTGAAGTACCGTGTGTTTGTTATGATCCACCTCACTCATCATTAACATCGTATGTGCCTGTGAGTTCTTTTTTTTTTTTGAACATCTAATGCAGTCACTAGGAGTTGCCACTGTAGCAGTGCTCTCTGTGGAAAATAAAAGGATTGAGGAGAGAGGACAGGTTTAAAATCTACAATTTAAATCCAAACGGCACAAAAGGAAGAGCTTAATTTTCTATATCATTTCAGGCATGAAGCAGAAGGTGACCCCATGGAAATCATTTTAATAACATAAATGAGGTGGGATGTGTCATCTGTAAGTGAAGGAGAAGGGGAAAGGCAGCTGTGGTTCACAGAGGGCTGTAGCTGCAGGGAGATAGAGCAGCTTCAGCTGGAGTCGATTTTTCTGTCAGCATAAAGTGCAGGAGGGGAGAGCCAGGGCACGCTTACAGACAGTGGTGCTCTGAGGGAGGAGGGAAATGATGCTGTCTGAGAGACGTTCTGCCTTTCTCTAAGATGAATGCAAGGAGCCAAATTCCCTGCCCAAAATGCACAGACAAATGTTATGTGTTTTTGGCTACAAGAAAAAGAAAAATAAAGAAAAACAAAGGAAAAAAAGAAAGGAAAAAAATAATGTGCAAGGAGCTGTTGCCCTGGAGACTCCCCATCCATCCTGTATATAAATTCTCCTGTAAACAGACAGGTTCTCAATTCGTGTTACAACCTCGAGGTCCTGTGCTCCCAGCGGAGCAGAGCCTTATTCTTTGTCTTGTTTTCATTTATTTTGCTGTGTTAGTTAACAATTGAGCTGCTAGCAACGTACTTTCTGGGGCAGGCAGGCTCCAACAAGGGGAACCAGCTTTAATAACAGAAACGGGTGTTAACTGGCCGTAGCTCTCCCAGTTCACTATTCTCTTCAACTTCTGCAACACCCAGGGCTGCTACTGAGGAGGGCACAGTTCTTGTAAATTGTGTGCAAGTTCACAGGGGCCAAATATTCCCACTTCAAAGCAATGTTACACAAGGATTGGCAGTGGGCATGCTCACCTTCTGGCTGGCCTGGATCAGGGTCACCTAGAAAAGCGGGACAGCCAGTTTCCCTTCTCAGTCACGGTCCAGCCCTCAGAAGAGGAGACAAAGAGACCATTTCCCTCATGGTCACTTTGGGTACCTGAGAAGAAAGATCTGAACCCTTTCAGGCTGGAGCCATCTGGTCCAGCCTCCTTCATGGATGAGACCAGCTGGAAGAGTGGTGGGAGAAGGGTGGATCTACCAGCACTTCCCCAGGAGGTGGGCAGTGGGCATCACTGAGCAGAAGAATTGCCCGTAACTCATCCCGGCACAGTTTTGCCAACCACAATATTTGTACTTGCACGAGAACAGTTAACAGATTGCTGAGAATGGAAGTAATCTGTCTGAAGAAAGACTAGGGTGAAAAGAGAAGGGGGGTTTAGCATTAGATTTGATGTTTCCTATTGTTTTCCAGGATGGACACAGCTCTCAGCTGCAGTCAATGGGAAGCTGCAGTCTTGAAAGAGGGTATAATGCCTCCTCATTTCATAGCCATGTGTCATGAAACAAATGTGACAAAAGGCTGTGCTACGCTGGGACAAAGCTCACATCATACCAAAACCAGCTACAAAGATAAACAGATGCTCGAGCAGGTACAGAGGAGAGCCATGAAGATGACCAGGGGGAGCTGAAGCACCTCCCTTATGAGGACAGGCTGAGAGAGTTGGGATTGTTCAGCCTGGAGAAGATTCCAGGGAGACCTTATACTTAAAGGGGGCTTGCAGAAAAGGTGGGGAGGCACTGTATCAGGGGGTGTAGGGATCGGATCAGGGGTAATGGTTTTAAACTGAAAGAAGGTAGATTTAGATTAGATATAAGGAAGAAATTCTTCCCTGTGAGGGTGATGAGACCCTGGCACAGGTTTCCCAGAGAAGCTGTGGCTGCCCCCTCCCTGGCAGTGTTCAAGGCCAGGTTGGACGGGGCTTTGGGCAACCTGGGCTAGTGGAAGGTGTCCCTGCCCATGGCAGGGGGCTGGAACTGGATGGTCTTTAAGGTCCCTTCAAACCCAAACTATTCTGTGATTCTATCATTGCTGTCACATTTCAACCATCAAGTGAAGCAGGAATGGTTATCTTCTATGTCCAGACCTCAGACTTTTGCTATGGAGGTGTAAGACATAAAACTGTTTTCCTTAATCCACCCCCTTGTAACTACAGACTGGATCAGACTTTACACATGCATGGTTTACAGGAAGAGGCAGAAGGAATAGATGGGGAATATTATTTTTTTAAAAAGTGACTTGATAAATTATAATTCATGATATATAAATAAGAAGGTAAGACCAGCTGTACCAGGCCACATCAAAGGTACAAATTTACGTAGTCACAGTTCAGGTTGCAACAGTTTGGTGAATACACAGATACGTTGCACATTTTTAGTAATGTCTCTTACCAACAGTTATTCTCGCAGAAGCAGGACAGAGTCACATGTTAGAGGAATTCCTGCCAGCAGGGATGGGAGGATGAGACAAGTTGTGGTGACAGGAGCCCCTCTTTATGGAGAGCAGCAGATGTGAGAGGGTAGGTCAAGGCACACAGGGCTGAGGAAACTGAGTCAGACAACTAAGAGGCAGGAATGTCATTAATATGGGGGTCATTCTCAATGACAGGAGCACCAGGAGAAGAAGTTGGAGGACTTGTAATGACAAGACATAGTTAGCAGGTCTCATATCCATCCCGGATGGGAGAAGAGTGATTAAATGCATTGCATCCCTCCTGCGTTCAAGTGATCCCCCCCCTCACACCCTGCCAGTGGCAACGGCCAGTGTTGCTCCTGCCAAAACTACCTCTGGGTTGAACATTGCTCAGTGAAGAAGGAAACTGGTCTCTTATGACCTGTGTGATGCTTCTCACCCAATCCAGGCCCATTTTCTGCCGGACAGGTCTCCACCTCAGCAGTGTGACAGCATTGTCATCTTAAACGGGCAGATTACAGAACACCAGAAATAGCACAGCATCGTGAATTCAGTTGCCGAATGACATGAGGTACTAAGAGTGATGAATCTTTCCTACCCGGACAAGAAATGATTGATTTGAATAATTGCCCGAGAATATTCACATGACACTCGAACACAGTCGCTGTCATGATTACCAATGCCTTTCTTCCTCACAGCAAGTCTATAATTGGCAGGACTGTCTCAGATAATTTATACAGCAACAAGATTTTCACACTTTCCCAGTTCCGGATAGTTGCTAATATTTCATAAGACAGTCACTTTAACATACAAGGGAACTTTCATGAGTTTTTGGCACTTCTATTGATGTCAACTGTCACTGAATTTCTACATTTTCCTGTCTTTTTAATTCACTGTCACTAGTAACTACCTATTTCTTCTTTGTATTGTGGAGGTTTGTATTTAGACATGGTATTAGATTAGTGCAGGACTTTTTCTGTATTTAAGAGGAACATCTACTTAAAGTCTATATATGAGTCTCTCTACAGTTCTGTTACAAGGGAGGATTCCTTATTTCTCACATCCCTCAGTAGCTTGCCTGTACCATGTTGTTAAATAAATGAATGGCTAAATAAATAAGGTGTTTTCTTATCTAACTGTCCTGCATTCCAAATGAAGCAGACCACTCCAAAACCAAGCAGAAGTTCCTACTGCTCCACGAGGAGCTAGAAAAGAGCTACTCTCTTCGTCGCTTTGCTGTCGTGCTAGCACAGATTGTCACATGCTGCTCACTTCTGCAGTCAGTGGGATCCGATTGTTAGTGGCAGAAAGCCGCGGTCAGTGCCCTGGTTGTGGGACTCTAACTATTTTTGTTCTCTTAATACCACCACAGAACTACTGAATATTGACATATTTAAAAGTTTTTTCAGTATCTCTTTCTATAGAACAGTCATGTTTGGTTACCTGTTTAGCAGCACACGTTCTCATTTCACCTCATTTTACCTGCAAGAAGAGAAAAAAAGCTTTAATCTTCCCTGGCAACGCCAGCAATTACCCAGCCCTTGGGCTCAAAGAGCGCGACACTGGGACCAGAGTTATGCTTTCAGAACACCAGGTGCCCTCACCACTTCGTAGTCACGAGACACTTCAGAGCCAGAGCTGCTCAGAAGAAGATTTTTTTGTTTCCTTTTTTACTCTTTCATGTGTTCGACATCAGCATGTGAAAAATTGATACCAGGGGATAGGTACCGATCATGATACAGCTACTACTGGCTTTCGGGTACTCCAGAGAGTGGGCCACTGCTTGTGTTTTCCAAATGAGAGACAGTTTAATGAAATCTCGCTCTTCAGAGGCAACAAAACGTCTATCCCCTCCAAACAAATTCATACACCTGAGGCAGAATGATATGAATATGTATAATTTCTTTAGTGAATTAGATGAATTCGTAAGAGAGGTTTGAGGCACTTTCAAAATCCCTCGTTCAGCTCTCTCTGCTGCCTGCATTTAGAATACATAGAGCTGATGTGCAGAGAGTTACATGCTACCCTAGTCCCAAATGGCTTCACTGACGTTTTTGGCTGAAACGGTGCTCTTTGGCAGGATGATTAGACAGCAGCACACTCCATGGGTGTTGCTTATTACCTTTTATAAATCTTGAATCACTGGTGCTCATCCAGTTTTACATACTGGCTGGTCAGCCCGCAAGCTCTGCTGAGATGTGACTACCACAGGAAGACTGCCACATCCCTTGGACTTGTGTGTCACCCTATACCCACCTAACAAAATTTACAAAGCTGACATTTAAAAAAATCTGGGTGTCTCAATCCCAGCAAAATCCTGCCAACAACTTGTGTAGATGCTCTGTCCTGGTGCAGAAAGGTTAACAGTGCCAGTGTCCAACAAGTATTCATTTGTGCAGCACACACAGACACAGTGAGAACCCTGGGAGAGCAGAGGCATTAAGTAAATGGACAAAACATCTGAGGCAACACTGCACAGAAACACACAACAAAGAGGTGGTTGGATCTAGTTGACTTTGGCGAAGCAAGGCTTGGAGTGCTGCAGTGTTGATGCTCATGAGCAGGTACATCAGTGGCTCTGCTGGACTGGGGCAGCTTCCAGGATCAAGCCCTCAGATACTTCCTCATTCAAAGAGGTTGCACATACTAAGGGAGCTATAACCCAAGTGCAGAAGATGAGTTGAGGATGTATGAGGTGGAAGCATTTCAAAGTTTGTTTGAGGTTGGAGATACTTATTCCCTGAACAGTCACATCGGAAGTGATTCGGGCAATGGCAAGTGTGTGGTACCATGTTGAAACTCAAGTTTGGGCCAGGCCTCTAGCTGCCGTTACACTGGTTAGGAGTGTCTTATAGGCCCCATGTCGTATCTACCAGCCTTGTGCAGACATCTTGGGCAACATTAACTGTCTAAAATGGCACTTGGCACCTGTGTCCGGGTACCTAAAGTGACTGTCTCTGCCATTAGCATATTCACACTGCTTTCACTAGCTATCTCCTGTAAAACCTTGTATTAAGGAAAACACTTCCCTACCCCTTAGAGGCAGTAGATTTAAACAGATGTGGGTCTACAAACTTGTTACTCCAGGAATAACGAATGAACTATTTTGCATGAAAAGTTTATCAGATTATGTTTTTTTCCCATTACAGGTTATTCCGAAGCAGACATGACAATAAATCACTGCAATCCTATGAATATTTCATAGAAACACATTTCAGCTTATGGGTTTTCTTTTTTTTCTTGAATGATTATGTCTGTGTCTTTGGCCATTCATCGTCTGTGATACGTGACTGGCCACTTAATTCAAATTACTGTAATGTCTGGCTTTTTGACTCGTTCATTAAATATTTCATAACAAGGAGGAAAAGTAGCACTGCAGATGACATTTATGTGAATATGCAAACAGGTATTTGTGAAATTTTAGTCAAGTTTTCTACTCACAAATGCTTTGGGAAAATTGAGCTCTCTAAACATTTTTGAAATAAATAGTGACTTTTTATTCCCACAAACATTAATGAAAATGGTGACAGTGATGATTATTTTGCAATGTTGCTCTAGTTATAAGGATGCAGGTCCAGCATTCTGAAGTCTCTCTAAGACTGGAGTATAACTCACAAACCTAATGAGAAACTGAGTAGATGGGATCTCTTGCAAGAGATTTCATTAGTGTAATAGTTCTTAAGCAAACTCTGGAAAATGAATCTCAGCAGCCTGACATTTACCTTATCAGTCTATGGGAGCTCAACACTAAAATTCAGAGACCGTAATGAAATTAAATTTAGAGTAGCAACAAGCATTTCTGAAAACCCTCAGTTCTTATGTATACTTCTTATAACACAAGTCGGATCTTTAGCTACAAAATCTGCAAGATGGAAAAAGAGGCTGGAGGAAGGAGTACTAAGCTATTAAATTTGATTTCCCCCAAATGTCTATCAGCTTTTCAGGGGCAAGCATTTCAACTGTTAAAATTTCACATAATTTCCTGCATACGTGTTTAGCAAGCCTGTCGCTCTGGGAGCATTTAATTACGCATACAAACACCAGCTAATGTGAAAGATGCTACCAAACCATTATTTGTCCTTCTCGCTGACCAAGAGCACTTCATGGGTGAGGAAATGGAAAGCTCCCATGGGAAATCAAAAGCCCCGGTGAAGTGAATGAGAAAATCTCCCTTGGGTTTGGGAGAGACTGGTTCAAGCAGAGGTGCTCAGCTGATTCGACCTCATGTATCAGATTCAGCACGTTCTTGGTGGTTAATTCAAGCTGTAAGAGTCTCGGTGCTGCCCTGGTGCCAAGCCCCACCATGTAAACGTGACCTGCCGCTGCCGTCGCACTTTCCCTGGTGGGAAGGAACCTTCCTCCAGTAAAGATGCAGTGCCTGTTACCTGTCGGGTTTTGCTGGTAGATCTGAAGCCACGTAGCCATAATAAGGATGGCTGCCCTCCGCTTTAGCATGGATACTCTGAGTGAAAGGAACCAAGGGGCCCGGGAGTGTGGGCAGCAAGCTAGGCGGGTCTCGGGCAGAGGAAAGCTGAAGGGCAGGGAGGCATGCTGAGGGGCAGGGGAAGGCCGGTGTGGATAGGCGGCGGGAGGACGGGAGGAGGGTGAAGTGGGGGTTGAAGGAGGTTTGGGGAAGAGGTGAGGCGCGGAGGGCGAGCAGCGCAGACGGCTGGGAGGAGCAGAGGGGCTTAGGGGGCTGTCTGGGTGGGGAGGCTCGGACCGCGCACCCCGGGTGGGGAGAGAGCTGTGAGGGGAAGCCCTCGGGCTGAGGCGGGAGCCGAGGTGACTGGCACCG
>NW_020799095.1:7636099-7658294 GCF_003259725.1 Athene cunicularia | reverse complement strand
AAGAGACAGGCCCAGAGCGGAGCTGGCGCCTCGGACGTGGAAACCTTTCGTCCCCGAAGCCGGGGAGCGAGAGCGGTCCGGGGCAGGCGGCGCTGTGAGGGTTAGTCCTTGTAGGCAGCTGCCTGCACCACGGAAACGCGGTTCAATTAAAACTCTAATAACCTCCCCAGAGGTCAAAGACGCTGCGGGTTTAAAGCCTACCAGGGCAAGCAGAGATGTAATTATGTTCTCCTGACTGTTTTCCTTGATGGCTGAGTGCCTTGGGAACCCCCCCAGGCACCTGTCTTCAGCTTCCAAAGCTTAGCGGTCCGTGTGAATTTGGCCCCAGTGGATACGGATGCTGAATTTATCGCACCCTGCCCCTTCTAATTATTGTGTGCTGACTAAGCATGGTGGAAAAGTTTCTCTTGCGTCTGTCAGCTCCGGGTGCGTTGCACGTGCGTGTTCTGAGGTCAGGCTTGCCGCTCTGCTTGTGTCCTCTTGCTTCCTTCCAGCCCCTCTCATTTAACCCAGTCTTTAAACAGGTTATTTAAGATAATGGCTGCTGCTTTGAAGAGAATTGAAGAGACTCACTCTTCTCTGGTGATGAGAATAATGACTGTATCTGAACAACTGGTAAAGGCAAGGGAACATATTGGTGTTTTCACACCAGTACCGTAGTTGGATAACTATTGACAAATGCTGACTTTCAAACGGTGACTGCTGATTCAGGAGAATATGTTGACTTTGGTAATAAAACAGCAACGGCTCCTTCTAATAGTGTTCTCAAAACACTTGAACTGATAGATTGGCTTGTTAGCTCAAGCCTTGACTTAGCTGAGAACCAGAAGAGCTTTTATTCTCTGGGAGGACCTTCTCCTGCAAACAAATCTGACACATTGCTAAACACATCAACTTCAAGACAGGATGTTTATTTTGCAATGTCATTTTCAAGAACGTGGTAGATACCAAATGCGTGAACTAGATAGAGGAAACCTGCTTTGCAGTCTGGTTTTCTGCAGGAGTGCATTTTGAACGGTTCATGATTGCAGGGTGGTAGTTCTGCTTGGAGTCTCACTTCTGTGTTTTAATTAGCTGTCATCAAAGCTAGAGTTGAGCCTCCAATACTTGTGAAGGATGCCATGAACATGCACTGTAGGGTACCTGGTTAATGTTTTGGGACTAATTGACTAGAGCCCATTCCTTATTAAGCAGTGTACAAAATGGATTGACTATATGGAAGTCTTTCCAGTTAAATTTCCAGTCTCCTGAATTGCGTCTTGCTGTGAACTTACTGAGGTTTGCTTCAATTATCTGAAAATTGGGTATTCTCATTTCCCTTATTCTCACCCCCTTCTCTTAAAAATGGTTGCTTTAACATCTTCAGTAAGCACTGTTAGTTTAAGCAGTTCTCTATGACAGCAGCCAACATTCAGTTACTGTTCCCCAGAGTTTTTAACAGATTTATATCTGTCCTGTGCTCTAACACAGCAAGATCTTTAGGAAGTGTTTTAAAGCATAGAGGCTTAGAGATCGTCCACTAGTAAAACTGTCACTTTATTCAAATAATCAAAGCCATAGATGACTTCTCTCAGCAGAATAACCTGCTTTCTATTTAAAATGGCTTTTCCAACTGGAGCGTATCTAGGCTGTGAAGAACTGGATTTTTCTAGGAAGTAGTGGGAGGCAGGGAGAATCATGAAAAAGAAGGTGGCGCAAAGGAGAGCATTAAACCACAGAGCTAGAACCAGATCAGAGGTTTTCAGCTGTACAGACAAAATTTTGCCTTCTCATGGTGTGGGACAATAATTTCTTTGGCTGTTATCCAAGCCGGTCACAGAATTCAGTTTTGTGGTTCAGATCGAGGGGTAAAATGGATCTGTGGGCCCATAAAGCTGGGGGAGGAGTAGGCTAGGAAGGGTAAGTGGAGTTCTGGAGAAAACGGGTGACACCCTATTTTGCTGGCTACCTTCCCAGGGAAGCTGTCTGAGGGTTAGCACTGCTCCATGGTTCTGCTGTGCCGGATGAATGCGTGACGTGGGACCCTCTTACTTCTCCTTGTAGGTCTTCACCCCTTTCCTTCACCTTCTGTGGTAGGACGTGTTCCCTCCTCCTCCATCAGCACGCCGCCTGCTCCAACAGCGTTCTGCCTTCTTCCCCCCTGCAACTGTCTCTTCTTGTTCTGGAAGTAAACTGGTAGGTATGAGGTGCTGGAAGAGAGCAGGTTTCTTTCTTTGCTCTCCAAGTCACAGGCTGGGCCTGGTGGTACAAGCAGCGGGAAGGTGGCCACTCACATTTGGTCATGCTAGACAGCCCTCAGCTCTGCCTGTGTTTGGAGCAAGCTGTGAGCGGGGCATTGGACTCAGCATGGTGGAATTTAAACTGCGAGTTTTCAAAGCCAATTACCGGACGCAGTCTGTGTCTGACAAGCTTCAGTTTCGTTAGCTGCCTCCCAGGAGTATTGAGCTGCGCGGCTCACCTTTGCAGAGATCAGATTCTTTTTTGTGATGCTATTAGGTGTTTTTAAAAATAGCTTCATCAGTCCACTTTAAAAGAGCTGGTCTGCTCTGATAACAGTGCCTGCTGGTGCTTTTCCAGATAAGGAACTTGTCAGTTTCCTGCTGTCATACATGCAGCTTCTGCTCTATTTAGAATACAGCTTAAAAAAAGACTACAAAATAACCACCAGTCTTGTGTAAAGATTTTTGTATTTGGTTTAAAAACAACTGAACACTCCTTATTTAACTACTTTGGACGGTATTGGTTTATGAATAGATAGAATCAAGCTAGCTGCAGAATTGAAGGTAGTAACTTCATATATCTGTGTCTTGAAGAGATCTCGATCAGAAGATCTCTTATATAACAAAGTGACAACAGGCCAAAGATCTTTTATTTTTTTCTTTCAGTCCCAGTTAGAAGTTCATTAGCTTTTAAAAGGATCTGAAGTACTACATTGTGCATGTATGTGTATCATCTATATGGTGGTGGGAAGCAACCAGATGAAACAGTATAAAACCAATTTCAATCTCTTTTGGGGGTCTGAAAAGTAGTTGTGTGCTTGTGCACACCAGGAGTATTGTGGGGGAACTGCAATTGCATGGCATACCTAGTAATTCATTCTATAATGGTGTATGCAGGAGCAATGTTCTAATTTACTTATTTCTTTGATATTTTGTGACTGGATGGCATTTTTTAAAAGCTCTATTAATTCTGTGGGAATTTGATAAAGGCTAATTGCTGGTGGATCAGAAGACAGTAGCAGTCAAAGCGAGACTCCTGACTTCTCTGCTCTCAAAAGAAAGGCAGGTCTCTGCAGACTCATTTGTAAGCTGCTGTCCTCTTAGAAATCCTTGCTCAAGAATATTCACCAGTGTCCTCAGCATAAATTTGGAACTTGTTGATCACTCTTGATTAATTGAACTGTGCTTCATGAGCCAGTCACTTACTATTACAGGAAAAAAGCACCGGGAAGATCATGGTTTATTGTAGGACCCAGTGTGCTGTGAATTTTCACAGGAAAGCCCTTTCCTCTTTCCCTTGTTCCCTCATTCTCACTTGCTTCTCAGTTCCTTTCTTGTCTTTTTTCCTTTCTCTGTTTATTTCTCTTTCACCATGTCTTTGACTTAGGTCTATTTGTGTACTTTAAGGACCCACCTAAGTGTTCGCAGCATAGGATGTAAGTACCTATTTGCACTGTAACACTGAAGGATCACATTTCAAAATTACAACTTTTCCTTTGAACGAGAAGAAAAAAGGTTCGTGGTTGCTATGGTGATGAGCGCTATATAAATGCCTATAAATAAAGTAAACAGCTGATTCTTGGACTTTGATTTGAAGTATTTTTGCTTTTCTAATGAGATATAATTAAATATCAAAATGGGAGGAGGTGACATTTTACTAATTTTATTAAATACATGTTATTTGTATGCGTTCTGTTTTATAGTATTTCTGCTGAGAACAATTAAATAGTAAGTCGTGTATTTTCCTCTCTGTAGAAAGTTGATGTTTTGAAAAATCATACTCTAGTATTTATAGAAAAACTTTCAGATGCCAAAAGGAACTCCACTAAAAAGGTGATGTCCATTTTAAGTTTAATCAGAACATACATTTTGAGCTAAATACCTATTTTTCTTATCTCTGAGAGACTATTGTGTGCTGTCACAACATTTAAGTTTCAGTCAAAAGGGTCTGTAAATGTAATTACGTTCCTCTGCAGTATTTGAAACCCCACTGGGGCACAACAGCAAAACTTGAAAATGTCACTGACTTTTTCTTTTATGTTAAAATGACAAAGACAGAGTAAAAAATTGGATATTCCTCATTGAAGTTTGGGGAGGAGAGGAGAATTGACTTTTTTGTAAGCCTTTTGTTCTCAGGTCCATGATGTAAAAGTAGCTTCCTCTCTGTGCTGAAGGTGATAACTGTAAAATGGATTGGATGGAGACAATAAACTGCTGCTTCAGAAGTCAGCGAGTAGCCATCAGCCATTGCTAAAACAGCTCTTTTCATTAGTAATCTCTGGAGCCCAGTCCACCCACTTGCAGTTTCTGAAACATGACTGCAGCCCAGTTTCCCACCAGTGCACTGGAGTATTTCCCCTCACAGGTGTTTCTCAGTCAGGACACGGGTGCACCTTGTTTAACAGCAAAGTAGAGTTTATAATGGAAGGAGCTTGCCTTAGGGGAAGGAAAATAGGTATTTATAATATACAGAAATGCTTCTTTGTCAAAGGCTCAGTCTAGTTTCTTGGTGGAAACTGATTTTGCCACAGTGGCCCAAAGAGAGATTTCTTCAGTCCTAAACTGTGGAGTGCAGCTTGTGCGCTGTTAGGGAATAGATCTGCTTTCTACCACCGTCACAGCTTTGTATTCAAAGAAGCTCTCAGATTTCCAAAGAACTCTGAAGCACTATCCTGTCTTGTCAAATGTTTGGTAAAATAACACCACATTATTCACTGTCTTCGTTCCCTCTGTGCATTCAGATTCATATCTACTTGTTTTACCAATTTAAAATATATTTTACTAAACCCCTTTTACTTCAGAGCATGTGTCATTGGGAGGGCAAGGATACACAGTATTGGTATTTTTTTCTAGTTACACACAATTACGTTTCACAGAGCAAAACACGTACATCTGCACACAGCTATTGAAGGTAGGGGCAGAACAGGAGCAACGAATGGTGTCCCTGAAGGTCTCGCTTGAGCAGTGGCAGCCTGCCCAGGGTTGATTTATGTTTCATAGGCCTGCCGCTTTTGTCTCAGCTGAGCTGCTGCTGTGGCCAGGCTGGTGACGATCACCTGAAGAACAGTGAGTG
Source organism: Athene cunicularia (assembly GCF_003259725.1). Classification (NCBI taxonomy): domain Eukaryota; kingdom Metazoa; phylum Chordata; class Aves; order Strigiformes; family Strigidae; genus Athene; species Athene cunicularia. The sequence continues at coordinate 7,653,002 of NW_020799095.1, read as the reverse complement.
ACAGCTTCAGTGATTTCCCAGCAGTGAATTAACACCAGAGCTGCCTCGGATCCATCGCTTTGTGCCGTGGGACTGCGCTGACCTCCCAGAGGGTGGCACAGAGCCTGACCCTGTGCCTGCCTCAGCACTCTGTTTTGTGTGAGCTTGAGGCCAGAATCAGGAGCAGGTTGTGCTTTCTACCTGCTGAAAGGTGGTTCGAGGTTTGTGTGTATCAAAGGTGGTTTTACCTGCATTGAGGTTAGACCTGCAAGTCCCAGCTGCCTTCACAGGATTCTGTGGTGGACAGTGGAGAAGGCAAACCAAAGTCTCTCCCAGAAAGGCCATTCAAAAGGCTGATGAGGTTTGTAGGCAGCTTGAACCCAAACGGACTCTGTGCTGCCTACAGGAGCAACAGGGGGATTGGAAGGGTGGCAACAAACAAGGAGTCCTGAAAGTGCTCCAAGTTCACAACCACTCCCAGGCTAACTGCTTGGCTTTGGTGTATCTGGAGACCGTGTTGATGCTGGAGCAGGACCAGGCTCCAGAGTCACGGAGAGAATTTTCTCAATTGGAAAGTACTGTTACTACTAGTACATACTGCCTTTTAATACAGTGATATCTTTATTTAGAAGCCTTTTCTTAGGGTAGAAGGATGAAATACATATATTGATACTAATGACAGTATGAGCTGTTGAGGACAAGAGGTGGAGTGAGCTATTGTGTGTTGCCTTTGCTGGCATGGATAGGACAAAGGGTGAAACAGTGCCTATACCAGCTTTTCTTCTTCTTCTTCAGAAGTTCTGCTTTTCTGTGTGTGCTTTTTTTTTTTCTTTCAATTTTTTAATTTTTTTTTTTTAATGGATGGATATGATCCAGGACCATCTGGTGGAATTTGCCGTTGTCACATCTAGGTTTTCTGATGTATTGCCTGTCAAGTTACAGTGTATGTTCAGATGAGTTTCTCATATGATGTGCTGACAACTACTGACAGCCCTGAGATGGGAAGTTGGAAGCTTGGGGAAAGAAGAGAGGGGCAAAGTTAGCTTTAAAAATGTAACCTTGATCGCTCTTGATTGGTGGATTTCATTTCTGGTACCTTTTTTAGTAAAGAAACGTGAATGAGTGAACTCTAAACCAAGTGCATCTAAGTGCACCTAAGGTACTGTATTTAAACTTGAAAGGTTTGTAGTCCACTCCTAGTTTTGTCATTGATTTTTTTTTTTTTCTCTTTAACACTGGGTTCCTCACTTAATCTTTCTCTGTCCTTTACTATCCATCTGTAGCCACTCTCACACTTACTTAAATTGCAGCCCTTCCTTCCTCCTTTACTCCTCAATACATCCCCAGTCCCTCCTTAGAAATGAGATTTTACCACCAGGTATCCTAATTGTGGTATCCTAATTCTGTAGTAAAATGAGCTAAGATTTTTGGCAAATTAGTATTAACCTTTGCAGACAGATCACATGTACGGAAGCAATAAGCAACTCTGAAATAGCTACAGTAATTCTTTTCTTGCTGGTATAATACATAATTAAAGCAGGGATTTTTGATGTGGAGGTCCACGGTGCAATTGCATTTTCTCACACACTGACAAAGATAATGCTGTACTTTGTAATCCAGAATCCAAACAAGGTATAAACAGTTCAATTTTGTTCCCCATTTTTTTCCGCCGTAAATTGAAGCCTGAGTAGCAATTAGGCTGGTGACAAGATAAATTTCACAACTTGTTATCATTCTTCATTTTTTAATTGGCCAGATCAGTAAAGAAGTGATTTGTGTTTGAACTTGAAAGGTTCTTAGTTTATGTAGTACTGGTAGAAAGCATAGTGCAGGTACTTACGAATGTGTTAGAAGGAAGCGTGTTTGTAAACAGAGGTGGGATTGCACTGCAAAGGCACATCCAGGTGTGGTTCCAAACACAGATCCAACCCCCCATCCCTCTCAAAGCTGCGATGGTTATACTGGGCCTCCTGCTTCTTAGATCCTGCCTAAATGTTGACAAAGTTGGGAACTGTCAGTGCTAGGTTAACGGTTGGACTAGATGATCTTCAAGGTCTTTTCCAACCTATATGTTTCTGGGATTCTGGGATTCTGTGAAGTTGAAAGTCACCCTTGGAAAGCAAAAAACTTCCTTTCATGGGGGTTTGAAGCTGAAGATGACAGTCCCCAAGCTCAGGGAACTCTTACTGCAGTTTGCTAAGGAAGAAGCTAGAAAGCATTTACTTGCCTCTACTCATTCCTGTGTCTCCTTGGTGCTACCTCCTGGCCTGAAGACTGCCAGTGCCCTTCTGTAGCAGTAGAGGGACATCATGCTAAGCTGACCAGGCCAGTAGAGCCTGAATATAGGAAAAAGCGACCAGTGTTTCATACTCTGATCTTCTGCAGTTCCATACTTTGTGAGTATCTGATAAGGAGACTTGGAAATGATCCAGCTCTTGTTCTGTTGTAGGGGAGGGACTGGAGTATGCAAAGGTCAGCAGCTCTCTGTGGTGGTGTTGGGTTGTATTGGGCGGAGCACTCTTCCCGTACTGATCAAGCATCAGCTCAGCTATTGTCAGAAGGGGTGGACTTTGGAGGAAACCCCATAGATGGAATACGGCCAGATTCTCTGCCTGTAACATGTTTGATAGCACTGTAGGGAGGCGAGGCTGGTCTTCAGCCCTTAAACACATTAAATTAACTCTGGGCGAGCTTGCTGGGAAAAGGGTAATGAAGCAGGTCAGAAACGGGATGTGTGTGCTCAAGCACATGCAGTGGTGGGCTTAATACTCCAGGCAGCATTCCTGCAGGCACGTGGCTGGGGAGCAGCCAGGTTGCAGAGCACGCTGTGCTGTTCGTTAAACGTATTGCAGTCCACAGATGCAGCCAAAATCACTTGTCCAGGCATAAAAGATAAAGTCAGTTAGGAAGGAGAGCAATCCCGTCAGGAGAAACTTGTGAGAGGAGCTTGATGCTGCCTAGTGTAATGCTGGCTGTGTAGGGCATGTACTAGCCAGCACCCTCTCAGGTGTTGCCTGCGTCTCTTGCAGCAAAAATTTCAGCTTCTGATAGTGGAGACTGATGAAGATCTTGACACGTCTATTCTGTTGTTCCAGGTAGAGGCGGCTGCTGAATGGATCTGCAATGTGACTGACATGCGGTGCTTCATCTTTATTTCATGTGACGAGGAGGTGGGAGGGTGGAGATCACTTGAAGTGCCTGGCTAGAGACAGAATGTAATTTATCAGTGTTCATTTGTCTGGAAGGATACACAGCCCATATATAATTTAGGAACGTGTTAAAAAATAGGGAGCTGTTGTCTTTTAAAATCAGTGAGCACTCAAGTCTGTTGGTTTAAAATCTTGTTTCTGTGACACATAAATGCACTGCTATGCATTTTGTATTTATAGTGTGTGTACAGTATAAGTGATATGTCTAAAATGAACCAAGAAAGTGTGTATAAATAGTATGGATAAAACTAAGCCCTTCATAAACTCAGTAATGTGTATTTTCCATATTTAGGCTGAAATATCTGGAACTGCACATGGATTTATCCTAGTCAGTTCTTCTGAGATCACATTTAATATAGATGTTCTTTTCATATGTGATCTGCAAATGGATATTTTTTTTGTTTGTTTCTATTGCGCTAAATATCCTTTCCCCCACTTTTTTTCCTTCTCCTTTGGAGTCTTTTTCTCCTTTTTCTGATTCAAACCTGGTGATGATACACTATAGCTAAATTATCAGAGGGGGAAAAGGGGTATCAGTGCCCTCCACCTTGCTGTTGAGAAATCTATATTTTTGTTTTCTGCAGTGTACTGAGAGCAAGAAAAACGAGCAGGGTGTTGCTGTCCTTTATCACAGACAAAATGATAAATTACATGTCCTGGAAATTTTAGAGCTGTGTAAGAAATGCACATCCTTGGCCCACAAGGATGTGTGGTTGAAAGTGCTTATCTAGCCAGGAGTTAAGCATGTGCTTAAATCAAAGCAAGCGTTGCTTCCACTGGGCGTATCTACCTGGCACCAGGCTATATGGGGTAAGCAAAGCTCTTGCTGTGAAAGGAGGATTGATTTCTTTAGTGGCCTGAAGTAGGAAATGAGCCTTTTCTAGTCACCTGGAAGAGTTGTCTCTGAGTAGTGCAGTTGTTCTTCTGCGTTACTGTCCTTCATTCTATGGTATGAACTGACATAGGTGGAAAACCTAATGGTTTGGTGTTTGGTACCTTACAGTGCATCTGTCTGCTTCCCCTCCTCACTTTTCGCACTCTGCCCGTGGCAGCTAACCACGAGCAGAGCACTTTGTCTGTAGTAGGTGGTACAGCAGGGTGGTGCCTCTGCCTAGAAGGACTGAAGCATTAGAAGACACCGAGAATGTTACAAGGGAGTGCATAACTTTTCCTTCCTTGCAAACAGGAGAATATGTGGAAATTTTCAATAACTTACAGTTCGACTCCTTTCCCTCCTGTCCAGTGTAAAAGCCTTTGGACCAAAGCTGTGTACATTGGCTTGCTCTCCACCAGCCCGAGAAAGAAACTGCTTGGAAAAGTGGCTAAAGGAGGACTGGGAGGTTTTTTGGCTGCCGATGGTAGTGTGTGGTAGGCAGAGTAGTCTAGGTCTTTTCTTCATCTGGTTTTTATTCTGGTTGTCCTTTAGTGGAAGCACTCTTTTTGGCTCTGTTCTCTTTCCTCTGCTTTAGTTCATTTTCATGCTGTTTCTTGATCCTTTGAATTTGATGGCATCTGTGCTCTCTGAGGAAGTAGCGTATTCTCTGCTCTGGGTGCTGCCCACATGTCCTGGTGAAGTCGTTTATCCCCTTCCTGCTAGATTTGAGCTTTCATTCTAACTGGGAGGGGAGACATAATTTTTTTTGTACAGATGGAAATGTCTTCATTGTGGTTTTTGGTGCTGAATTAGATGTCATCCCTCTTGCATCCTTGAGACTTTGAAGGAGAGATGGGGGCTGAGTTTTCCTGATGTACTGATTTTATAGCATCATTCGTTTTCGCTGAATAACCTCCAACTGATCCCACAGCATTGCAGCTGGCACTGCAATTCTCACATCATCTCCTGTGTTTTAAGTGATTTTGTTTACTTCGTACAGTACAATGAGGTCTTAGGCTTATGACTGGGAATTCCTTGGTGCTTTACTGATAAACACAGATCAAAAAGATAATCTCCCAGTCTGGTATTTTCTTCTCTGGATCAGTCTTTGAAGGTTGCACATTCTTCTGCTGTACTTCCTTTGTCCAAGTGTGTCTTCCTTTTGTTCTCTATTCCCTTCCTACTTGCTTCTATTCTTCCTTTCCTTTTTTTTTTAGTCCTATATCTTCTATATTCTCTTGGATTGCTTTATGTTTGAGAAGAGACACACCTGAGTTTAAGTATAGTTGGCTATTTGGACTTGGAAGATTTCCTTAGGAATGCTTTGTAAGTGAAAGGCTCAGTAATTTGCCCCTTCAGCTCTTTTTCCACCAACAGCTGAAAAGTTTTAATAACTTTTCCCATCCTGCCTGCAGCTTTCATTGCCATTTGACTATCTCACAGGCCAAAGCTTGCTTTGTCAGACCTATGAGAGGCTGTGCTGCACAGTTCTTACATCTGAACCAACTGACTTTTCCTTTTTCCGTTGTAAAATATTTTGCCTTTTCCTTTCAAAACACACATGCAAGTGTCTTCCTCTCCCCTGACCTTTGACTCTGCCTTATAAAACTGTGAGAGAGATCTAGATAATTACTGACAGCTGGACTCTGCACAGTTGCGTCCCGGAGCCCCTTTAGCTGCTAGATGTTCTGAAGATCACGTGTGTGTAAAAAGGAGCCAAGGGACATTTTGATGTTAAACAAGGGTTGCTTGGTTCTTGTGTGGAGATGGCATATATGGAGATGGGGTTTAAAGATGAGAGGAATCTGATTTTATATGCTAATAGAAGGGGGGTTTTGTATTTGTGAAAAAGTGGGTTTTGTACTATCCAGCCAAAGTTCAGCTAAGAAAATGTAATTCTCAGTAAAAATGGTTTTCATTTGCAAAGATTTCTCTGTATATGGTGTTAATTTCCTTTCCATCTTTTTACTGGCTTAATTTAACAATTTGATTATACATGTATCTTTGCTCTTGGGAGACAATGGGTGCAATACAATCTCTTGTTTTAAACTTATCATGTCATTAGCAAGAAAAGATGTCTCTATACTTCTTTGTTGCTTGAGGAGCTGAATTCTGGGATTTGCATCCTTGACTGGAAGCCCTTGTTGTGTAAATTTGGCATAGGCTATTTCTGTTCCAGAGAACCATCTCTTTCTTCATTTTAGAGCTGTGTAGATGCTAGGACCATGCCTGAATAAAGGCAAGGAATATGATGAGTTTCCTAGTCGTGCTGTATGTACCTCTTATATGGAGTGGGCTTGCACACAGATCTTGCTTATTCATCTAGTAATGATCTCTGATACAGTAATCAGTAGACCATATAGTTTTTAAAATATTCCTTTATGAAGTCTTGTGCCTGATATTGAAAAATAAACTGCTTTCCTTTCTCAGAGCCTTGGTATTCAGAACCAGTCTGTTTGGGGTGTTTCTGCTACATTCTTCTCAAAGCCGTATTGTGAGTTTTTCATTGCTTTCGGAGATAAAATTTAATTCATTATATTTTAGGGCCCCCTTTTGCATACTGTTCTCTGAATAATACATATTCTTGACAGTTCAGTTCCCTTCAGTGGTGTACTTGTGTGAACATGTTTTGTTCTAGGAGTGGGACCCAACAGAGAGTTTAAACCCTCATTTTTGTAAGCTCAGAAACTTGTGTGTAGTTTTAAGCTGTATGTGAATTCTGGATCACTGGTGACCAATGAAACATGTAAGCACAGTCTGTGTAGAATACCTTGGCTTGGCAATCGCAAATGCCCTGTAGGAATTTGAAGCCACCTGGCTCCTTCCCTTCTTTTGTCCCCAAAAAAACCCTCCTTAGTTTGAAGTGTAGGGACTGCACTCCCTCCTCAGCACTCCCTTTGTATGGGTAACGATTTCCTGGGTGAGATGGGGTTTTGCATTTCCTTCTGGCAAGCAGACAGTCAAATGTAGTTACTGGATGACCACAGTCCATTGTGTGGGGCAGCCACTGATGAACCTTTGATGCACTGGGCATGAGGTAGCTGTGAATTGCTTTGTATCTTAGTTTGCTGTTGGTTTCCCCTCTCCCAGCTGGCCATCTGTAATGTTAATTGAGTGAGATGTTGGTGGTTTGTGGATTGAAATCCCTTTGCACTGACAAGATTAGTTTCCAGTGTTTGTTCCCCGAACAGATGAGCCTTTCCCCCATAATCGTGTGGAGAAAAAGCCCTCTCCAGAAAGCTATGTGGCACCAGTTTCATGACCTCTTTTTTTTCCACAGACTGACCATATCATAAACTCACTTGTGTGAGCCAAATCAGACTCAGACTGTTCTTGCTGTTGTGAATTTATTTCAATTTTTATTTAAATATTTTCCCGCTTATCTTTCACAATGGATGGGAGGAATAGAGTGAAGAAAGAGGAGGAGGGATGGCACATAAAAGGTGCACAAAGATTAATTTGCTGTGTAGTCTCCTCTTTTAGATGGAGGGGAGACATACCTGAGTAAACAGGTTATCAAACCTCTAAACACAATAGATGAAATGCTGTCTAATACATGAAATGCTTTCTATGCAGTGAGGCAGTCACTCAGCACAAAAACTATATGACCGGATTCATTTTGAGGAGACATGAGGTGTTTTCCAGGGCGTGTGCATTTTTACTGCCTTTAGCTAAGTTAGGGCCCTTGGTGCTTATCACTTTTTAATGATTTGTTCTTACCCCTGCTCCTTGCTTCTGGCTGTTTGTTCTTTGCTACTTAGGTTATTACTCATGTTCGTGCAGAGACCTGAGAGTTAATAGAAAATGAAGATTGGAGTTGCTTTTCCCTTCCCTTCTCCTGTAAGGTTATCTGGGACAGCTTCACATGCATTTATATATGGCTTTGCAGCTTCTTGGCTTCTGACTGTGTTACAACTGTGCCAAAGGTATAAAACAAAAGCTGGAAAGCTAGCAGCTTATTGAAATTAATTTCTTTAAATTTATAAAGCCACTGATTAATCATCTTTTAACACAGGTACAAACTTAAGAGAAATATATATATATTCTATATATTAATTTTAATCTTCTATACGATTTTTTTAGTAGTCATGCATACGTATTATATACCTATATATATTTAGCACAGAGGTCACAAAGTCAAGTTATTATACAAAAAGTTCTCTAGTCCTTGCTTAATTTATGTGCATATCTTTGTCCATTGGAACACAGAGCTCCTAGGTACATGCTTGTCTTTAAGCACTGAATATATTCAAACAAACTAGAGAAGAGGGTTTTTATTCTAGTATATTTTAATTTTTATTTTAGTGTATTTCATCACCTTGATGGTAACGAAATGGTGGTTATTTTGTGTAACCTTAAGTCATTTAGCAAGATGACTGTTTCCTAGTCAGTCCGCAGCCTCTGACTTGGGTGTTTTCTCCTTTCAGATACTTGCTGCATTAATAGAGGTGCAGATTTGAGTCATCATAGTTGCAAGAGGAGCTTTTGGTGGCCGAAGCTTTAGTCCCTTTGCCTGGGAAGAAGGGTTGGCTACCTCAGCAGACTGTTCCTGTCAGCTTCCAGGGCAGGTTGTAAGCACGTTGTTCTGCTGTGGAGAGGGTGGAGCTGGATGAGCCAAGGCAGGAAGGTTCTGCCTGGGATGATGTATGTCTCCCCTCTCTGACCCCTCCAGATTTGTGATGGGTCTCACTGCCTATGGCCAATATATATATGTATATTTTGGTCTTGTCTTGTCTTCAAGGTCAGAAGAACCTTCCTCGTTGAGTATCATGGGTGTGACAGCACATATGTTTTGACTGTGGCTCATCTTGTGAATTCTTTGCAAGTGGGAGGGGTTCAGACCTGCTCGAACCTAGCCTGTGCTTGGGTTTTCATGATGCAGGGCTTTCATGATGGCTACATGACTTCAGTGGGGAATGGCTTCAGTAGCAGCAATTCTAGCAGAAGGCTAGAGGTGGAGAAGCACATCTTGATGTAGAATACTGCTTGTAGTGCCCTTGATGTCTTGAAATACTGTGTGAAGTAACTGAAAGACCACTCCCTTCTTGGTTTTGCAAATACCTGCACATGCATCCAGAGCTGTACATAAATGAATGGGGGCAGATGTTTTTAAGTGGAGCTGTTTTAAATGGGAGCTGGTTTATCGGGCTGATGTTGCTCTTCTGTCGGTGACATTCAGGTTACGCTTCAGTTATTTGAAGAGATTCTCATTGCCAAATACTTGACTCAGCATTTGACTCAACTGAGGAAGCAGATCTTGCCAGTGGGAAGGAAGGGAAGAGAAATGAGCTGCTGCAGCATAAGGAATCTCCCATCATTGAAGGGCCACCAGTGACAGCAACTATGTCAGTAGGTTTGCAGATGTTCCTCTCCCAACAGATACTTTTTGCTTTTTCTCTGAAACTTTCACCTTCTTGTGTGTATTAAACGTCACATCAGCTATTTATGGGGCTGTTGTAACCTCCACAGAGATGAGATGAGAAAGGAGGGTGGTAGGGAAATGATGCTTTGATTTATTGATGGGATTTATGGGGCAAAAATTAACCACCTTATTTTTTTATTACTATTCAAATAAATATAACAGCAAGTCTTATACAAAAAAATACAAAACCAACCTCAAATCTGACTTGAACTTCTTCCTCTTGCTGCTGTGCCCTTGATAAATATGCCTAGATTCAATATTCCTTCCATGAATTTTCAAGCTGCCAAGGGCATGAAGAAGTTCTTTTTAGCTATTGAACTGTAAATTGTTGCATATGACACCTGGAGGAGTTGGAATGGTTTTGTACAAGTAACTCTGTGTATTCATCACACTTTCCCTATTGCGTGCAGTGGTTCATGTTGAAGCTGAGAAAGATGATTCATATTGCTTTCTTCTCTTTCCCCTGTCAGTAGCAGCAGTAGCCCTCAGAGCAGCATTTGAAACAGTAAATGCCTGGCCCACAGCCATGTGTTACTGCTGCTCTGCTGGGCCCTCTGATGATACTGTAATCAGATGAGAGACAAGGTAAGAATTGTTCTTTTCCACTGGGAAAATCAGACTAGAGTATTTTAAGTATTAATCGAAAAACAATTTTAAGAAGTGTTTAAATTGGCCAGCAGACATTTTTCAGTCCTATGACATATGCTCTCAGGAAACACCCCTTTTTTTTTTTTTTTTCTTCTCCAATATAAGTTATTTTAGATGACTCATGAGACCTTATGCTTTGTTCTGAATTTTCATGTGAATACTAGCACCCCTGGGATAAGCTGCCAACCTAGAACATGGATGTTTTTTGCTCCCTTAACATCAGTCAAAGTGGTTACGCTAGAGGGGGTGTTTGTCCAGTAATACTGTGCTTCTATCAGTCGTTAATATTCTACTACTATCATATGAATAGGGTTGAGTTTTATGCTGACTGCATCCCTTTAAAATGTGGGGCTGTGGTGTACAGATGTGACTGAAGGGAGCATTGGAGGTAAAACAATCTGTTTACAATTTGGGGACTTAAAATGGCAGTAAACCTTTTTATTTCCCCTGATTTGATTTAAATTCTCCTTTACCTTGGCTCTGAACTACATTCCTGTCATGCTGCTGTGCTAGGTACCTCCAGGCATTTGTCAGAGACTGGCTAATTGAAGCACACACTCCAGCTTGGATCGAAACTGCTGTTTTGATCAAGATTGTAGACGCTGCTGCTGCTTCCTTGTGGAGTTCTTTCCATGAAGTACTAGGACTTTGGTTTGTAGATTTTGGTTCTCCAGGGTTTTTAGAAAAGCTCAAAGTCTCTGAACATACCAGAAAGTGGAAGCTTAGGGCAAAGGCAGCTGCGGGGAACACTCCTGCTGTAATCTTGCTTGTGAACTGAGATGTTCTCATCAGTTCTGGAACAACTGCAGCCCACTTGCAAATGCGTGCATAATGCAGTGAAAGGCTTGGACATCTTAAGCCCTGTCCTTCAGATACTTCCACACGCTTACTAGCTGTTCACCCCAACGGATCAAAGTGCCAGACAGTTCCATTGTTTAGCCTAAAATGCAAGCTTTATGTTTCTGGTATTTCTTTTTACATACCTTGGTTGATATTCACATTCAGAGATGGTTTTTTCTTTCAACAGCTGTATTTTGCTGTGGTATTAGCATCTTAAATTTCTGAGATGTGTATAAAACTTGCTGGTTATGACTACCCTGTTTGTGTCAACAGACAGGAAAAAAGGGCATTCTTCCTTTCCTCTACCCTTCTCAGGACAAGTCACTGCTGACAGGGCCTCCACCTTCAGGCTAAGTTGTGGCTGCAAGGGATCTCCGAGGCATGCAGGAGGCCCCACGGCCCTCTGCACAGCAAGTATGGATGGGGATAGAAGATAGTAGGAAGGTGTGCAGGGAGCAGAGCATGTCAGGGTTGTGGCTGCTCCACCAGCAGCTCTGTCAGAGCAACAGTGACAGAGATGGTACCTTCATCTTCCCTGTCCTTTATCATGTGTAAATTGTCACGTGTGATCTTGGAGGCCCTGGCTCCTGTCTTCAGCCCTGGAGCCTGTGGAGATTAATACAACCTTGTGGTACACAAAAGGGTTTGATTGTTGGTGTTTTTTTTTTTACAAGAAGCTGCTACCAGATTTGTAACTGCTGGTGTGGTGTGTCCTACCCAGATCCCTTTGACAGTTTCGGTCTTTTAATCTGTGAAATGGGAGATGCGTTTCTTCAGGAGATGTTGTGGTGATAAAGGCCTAATATTAAAGTGTTGTCTGAGAGATGACAGATGATCTTACTGCCACCTGGGCCAAAGTAGTTAACAACTAGTGGGCTGTGAGAAGCACCATGGTGAGGCCATGAGCCACAAAAAATATACAGGAGTCTCACAGGCAGTATTTTACCTTTGGTTTCTCGTGTCACTCTAGGTGAATATCATTTATTTAGCAAGCTGCTCTTATGAGCATGAATTATCTCTGCTTCCTTTACAGACACACTGGCACTAAATAGATTTGCAGGTATGCAGTTGGCATAGCTGTAGGAGAGGGAATTGGTTTATCTGTGTTACCCTGCTGACCTGTCATTACTGGTGACAAAATGGGAATCTGAAAGAGCAGAAGTGATACCTAGCTTGAGTCAGAACAGCTACTGAAGCCACCTTCTGCCTTGGGAGCCTAGCAGGTGGCTCTCCCATGCCATTCATCTGAACAGACATGGCATACAGCTACAGGAACAGGCCAGTATGTCCCTACAGTGCTACTAGGGCAGTTCCTAATGGGGATGGAGGGATTGTTAAGAGTGAGTAGTTCAGCATATGACAAATTTTGATAGCTTTTCCATAACAAGTATATATTTTATATGTGTAAAATATGCACATATCTGTGGAAGAGAATAAATATCTAAGAATTTGTCAGGTTGATGTAGAGACTTGTAACCTGTGTGTGTATAAAATGTGTTTGATCATACTTGCACATTTGTAAAACTAATACTAATCTAAAACTTCCATCCTACACCTCTTAAGCCTGGAAGTATGTCATGCTTGAATCAGTTGAGCAAAGTGGGGTTTGACCATTGAGATACTCTTCAAAAATAAATTTTTACACTCTCAAATTGCTACAAGTATACTTTGTTTCAAAAGTATATTCTTGTGTAGGAATTTTCAGTATTTGGCTGAAGTCCTGGTCCTTTTGACATCAGTTTTAGTGTTAGCTTCTGCAGAATCAAAATGCCATCCTCTATGTGTGGACTCCTAACACTGTTGACCTAGTGCTGCCTTTGTCTCCTTATGTACTTATCAATACAAGGACTTTTTTTTTTTTTTGTCAGTTCAGGCATGAATTTTTTTTGTGGTCTCAAATTGAGATGCACTTTTGGTTCAAAAGCACTGCAGGAAGAACAATTGCTTATAGACCATACATCTGGGACTATAAATAATAAATGCTGTTACTCAGAGTGACGCAGGCACCCCTGCAACATATACATGCAAGGTAAAGATTCAGTAAATAATGATTTACCTGCTCTTTGTTAGTCCTAAACCAAGAGGGATCTATTCAGACTTCTTTGCTAGCTTGATGAGTTTTGTTTGTGTTGTACTGCTTTTTAGCAGTTCTAAAAACGTTAACTGTTTTTCTTTTGTGGTGTTGTTTCTAGAGGCTGCAACTTTATGAGGGGTGTTAAATATTTATCAAACTCTTCGTTCTCAGCCAAGACAACTGATTCAAACCTTAACGACTTGCAGTAGGCTGGTGGTGCTGGCTGTCTGAGAAGAGCTTGGACTGCCACACTTTGTGCCTTACACTGCAGTAGTAATAAGACAGTTGTTATTTCAAAGTTGCTAGATATATTTGATGATGTTTTTTCCCCCCTCCCTCTTTAATGATGCAGTTTTTTTCAGGTACTTTGTGATGTGGCAGATTGACAATAGCACCCTCTTTGCAATTGGGATTAAACCATCCAGTTCCATGGGATAAATTGTACCTCTGAAATCTATGTGTATGCCTCATTCCAGGGGTAGAGAAGAAGCTTATTCATAAATAGAAGACCAGTCTTTAAATGTTGTACTTTCTTCTCCATTAAAATCAAAGCTTAACTAAGATAAGGAACCCAGCATGGTATCTCTGGGTTATCAGAGTCCCACTGATAAAGCCTGTAATTGGAGCTGAAGGTCTCTGAATTCAGTGGAAAGGCTCCCATTAGCCTCAGTGAAAGCTAGGTCATGCAGTAGAGTTTTCCAAAGTGCTCCACAAAGTCAAGATGTGTTTTTTCAAGTGAAGTTGGCTACTAATCTAACTCTGCTCATCAACTTTGAAAATTTTGAGGAAGAACATCTGACTTGTTCCACATGAGACAGCACCTTTGCATTCAGAGGGCAATGAGATGAGCTAGATAGAGAAGGGTGACTCTGGATATCCTTAGTCCTGACAGGACAGGCTAGGGACACTGGCTGGGCCTGCCAAGGAGGGGATTTCTTCTGTTTTCTCTTTTTTAAAGATTTGTTTACTCCAAGCAGCTGTGACTGACCAGTGTCCCTTTGAGATTCTCTCAGGACAGGCATAGGCTCATATTGTAATTCAAATTCCACCTTGAGTTGGTGGGTAGAGGTGCCACAGGGCTGGAAAGGAGAATACTGAGGTAGATGGCACATTTTCTATCAATTCTAGTAGTTTTTAATGTTTCCACATGGGCCAGAACCATTTTGATTGTTCTGTAACAGGAAGGCAGAGGTGTAAAAGCAGCATTCCAGAGCAGGAGATGAGAAAATGTCTCGTTTACTTCTGTGATGCCCTAGTTTAGTAAGTACAACAGTTGTGTTTATTCATCATGTTGGCAGGCTCATTTTCAAAGGTCTAGCTTTGTCAAGAACCTTTTGTTGATTTTGCAGAATGTTATTTGGGTTTATTCTTTGTTTCTTTCAGCTTATTTTTCTTCTGTATTTGGCTTTCAGCTGTCAGTCAGAAACCCAAGGTTATAAATTTTGTGGTATTACTGTGATTCTAAGCATGTATGATGCTGAATGACACCCACATTTCTCAGCTCTGATGGTGGCTGTATTCAGGCTAGCAGTCTTGTGTCCTGCACTGGACAAGTCATGATATTCCTGGGGCTGCTTTGTGCCTCCCAGTTCTGCTAGACCTCTGCCTCAGGACCACCCTGTCATCTTGTATCAGAGAAAGCGCTACCTCTGCTGCAGCAGGCAGGAGAAGCTGGATGTAGGGACATGCTTGTCTTGAGGCAGTGGATCTGTGTCCTGGGAGGGAGGAGGAGATACCCGTGCCATCCTTGATTGCAGGTTGTCCCCATGAAGAGGACTCCTGCAGGGGAGTACTGACTTCAGTAACATCAGAGTATTTGGTATTGTGGTCTATTGCTACTGTGATTCAAAATGTATTGCCCCTCACTGCCCTGTAAATGCTTCAGCCTGCCACTTACCACAGATTAATTTGGCAGGGCTGCGTTGCCTTCTGAATGGAAACAGGGAGTTTCTCAGGGCTGGGGTCCCACAGTAGACAGGGGCTGTTCATGGACAGAGTGAGTGCAGCCAAGCAGTGTGACTCCTTAGTTCAGTGAACCACCACAAGTGCTGTAAATCCATTTATCCTCTCCCTCCGATGATTTCCAGCCTGGTTTGGGGAGGGTAAGAAGCTGGAGACACAACCTTGTCTGTGATGCATATTTAGAGCCAGAGTTCCGGTGCCATGCTAGCCCTTGTGCCAGGCTCCTTTAGATGAGAGTTTTGAATACCCCGTATCTTACCTAATTTCATTTTTTAGTGCAGAGCCATTTGAACTTCTTCATTTTGGCAGTGAGGATAATTCCTGTCATGAGGAGGATAATTCCTGCCATGCGAAAAAATCTAGGGATTCTTTTCTCTTTTTCCATATGTAAAATGGCTGCTCTTTATCTGAGACCTATCTGTATGACAGCTGGATAAGATGATTGTAGTAGGTCCCTTCCAACTGAGTCTAGTTTATAGACATGTGTGTACACATGGGTGTTGGAGAACTTTTCCTCTTTTTCATCATTCTTATTTCGCTTGTTAGGTCTCACTTAAAAGGAATAAGCCTCCTAGATAATCAACAAGATGTATCCTGCAAATATGCAGACAACACGTTTGCAGCGAGCCCTATATGTTTGCTTGTGATCTATCTGCAAGTATGTTCTTGCAGGGAACTCTCCTTCCTAATAACTGTGTTCACTGGTGTGACTTCCTGCCATGAGCATTTTGATGAGTGCCATGGGCAGAACTGAGCTGCTCTTTTGATCCCGCATGTAGATCCAGTTGCGGGATTAGGACTTGAAATGTTCCCGGTCAGTACTGCCTGGTTTGCCATCTTCAGGAAGCTGACAGGTTCAAGCTCTGCTGGAAAGGTTGGTGTAAGACACTTTCGCCTCCGTGACCTTCAGCTTGTATGAAGTAAGAGACTTTGTCACAAGCTCCTGGCTCATTTTTGTGCCTTTAGGAATTACTTGTTTCTACCATAAAAGACAACTTCATTTTGAAAATATGATTCCCTGGATCTCTGAAGGAAGGCACTCACAGCCTTGTTCGGTATCAAGCCATTTGCTGACTGACCATCACAGCTGGGAAGTCGCTTCCCCAGTGCCAAGGGAATTGCTAGAAAGCATGCCGAATGGCTTTCACGTCCTCTAGCAAGGGGCACTTTTTTCTTTTATCCCCTATTGTTTTGTTCTTTTGCATGAAGTGTTTGGAGTAGTAGTGGCATTGATGATATTCAAAAGCAGGATTTCTAAAATGCATCTCCCCCAAACCAGTTTGCTGTCTCCCAGGGCATGCTCAGCTTTCTGAAACGGCACGATGGTGTTTGTTTCAGTGTGGCCGCCCATTGGGGATTTGCAGGAATACTGCAGCAAATCATCCTGCATGCAAGGCTGACCTCTGGGAGGCTAACAAATTGAGGTGAGCCAGCTGGAGCGATAGGACACTGCCAGCAGACAGAGCATGCTCAGACCTGGGGGAGCAAGGTAGTTCAGTCTGCAGATGGTGCACGGGTTACTGTGCTGAGAGCTGTTAGACACGATTTTTTCTTTTTCTTTATGTTAGTGGGGAAAGAAGAGGACTGGAGAGTGTTTGTCCCCCGGCAAAGCATAGCTTTAAGTTGTCTTCTTTTTTTTTTTTTCTCCTGTGAAAGAGAGGCACTGGATAGCATTTCTTGTTATTTAGCAACACCAGGTATGCCTGCATGTGCTGAAACACTAACCTAGCAGTGATAGTACTCCCAAGATTAAAAAGGTTGCAGATGCTCTGAATTACTGTGTTTCTTTGCTGGGTGTTATTGTAACTGTGCTCTGTTTGCTGTGCTGATCACATACGGCTCTGAATTCAGTTTTGTTGGCACTTCTTGGCTGCGGTGTACTTTTGGGGGGGGGG
>NW_020799095.1:7591699-7636049 GCF_003259725.1 Athene cunicularia | reverse complement strand
TAGCATGTTTTTTGATGCTATCTCCTTGCTTCCCCCTGCAACTTCACACTGAATGTCTCCTCCACGGATGTGCATGTGTGGGAAGGAGCTCAGTAGTTCATTTGTAATCTCAGGTCTTTGTAGTTCCTCTTTGTTTGACTGGTGGCTTGCTTTATCATTTTTAAACACAGGTCTCAAGGGGAAAACATCTTTGATCTGGACTAAATTCTGTAGGTTTTCAGAAATGTATTTCTTACTGGACAGGTGCTGCTTTGGGATTACCTTTTTTTTTTTTTTAACCCTACGCAAAAACATGCTAATGTAGAGCTTGTGGTAACCAAGGAGGAATTTTCACTGTTCTTATTGGCTGCGCTGTGCTCCGAACAATTTCAGCTCCTGCTTAGAATTTGCAGCATACAGAAGCGGTCTCAGACACCATGCTGATGGGAAGCAGGGAGAGCTCAGGCTGTAAATGCTAAGCACCAGTCCCAGTATCCAAATAACACAGGTACTCTTCCCATCAGAGAATGGAGAAAGAAAGGATGGATAAAATACAGAGAATAATAAAGGGCAGCTAAAGCCCAAAGGCATAGTTGAGTGGCTGAAGCTCATCTTGTTCAGTACTTTGGGATTTTTTGTTGTATTCTTTTAAATTCACTTTTGCAACATTAGTAGGTTTTCCCTTCAGCCACCCCCACTATGCCTTTGCTTTAGGTAGACCACAGAAGTAAGATAAACCTGCTGCTCTCTGGCACATTTTTGTTTCTGACAAAGCTATCTTGCCTACAGACTAAAAGCAAGAGACCAGGCAAAAGGAGAGGTTTTTTTACTCACATGACAGTGCTGTTAATGCCAATATAACCTGATAGGTTTCGATGGGATACTTGGGTGAACAAAGGTCAGCTGGAATGAACTCTCTCTGTTAAGTTTCCCCCTCTGTCTAATCCTGGTTGAGTACCTTGGGTTTTCATCTTAAGGCTTGGGACTGACAGAAGGTGAAGACTTGAGGTCTGAGAGAAATACTTTTTCTTTTTTAGCTCATTTTTCTTTTATCTCCCACCTCAAGCTTGTTTATCAGAAATGCATCTTATTTAGGGGAATTTTCTGGAGATCAGGGTTAGTTTTTGTTCGGGGAAAGGACTTCATATTCCATGTCATTCTGGATGGAAAAGATATCTTGGAAATGTGAACCTTAAAAGCCCAAAAAGTATTATTTTTAATTTCATACTTTGAGCTCTGTTTTGTGGTTTGCTTATACACATTGACTGCTTAGTGTTGGAATTTTTTTTTTACCTGTTCTTTTGTAGATCAAGATAGCGGTATCAACAAATACTAAATCAGTGGCTGCTAATCAGCATGAAAGTCAGGTTGGATCTCTTATCATCCCAGCTCTCTCAGACTCTGAAATTAAATGGAAGAAAACTTAGAGTTTTCTGTCCATAAGCACAACTGGTAGGTGTCCAGTAGCCACCAACATTCTCCTGTTCATATTGAATGTATGTTTGCAGTAGGAACTATTGCACAGAGACTCCTCAGTTGCAGTCTTGTATAGAAAGATCTGCAGTTTTGCTTTCTATTCCTCACTTATGCTAAACCATAAAAACTAAAGTTAAACCTAATTTTGATCATAACTGTCTATAGATACCTGAGGTTTTTGTGACACAGTTGTTTGTTTAAAAATATGTTGTTATATTTTGATTTTATTTTTTCTAAATAAAGTTCTAATTAGAAAATTCTACTTCAGACTACAGGGTTAAATTATTCTTATTTTTCCTATCCCCTCTTTGTATCTGGCTTCATTAATGATATTTGTATCTTTAACTGCTGGGTTTGCTCCCTTTGAGAATCTGCTCTTTTCCTGTTTAAAAAGTCAGCACTTCTACACTTTTCTGCTTTACAAAGAAAATGTTCCAGGATTTCAATCATTCAGTGTACCATCTTCTCTTTAATGTGATATGTACTGCAAAAGATATATATATATATATCTCTCATTAAATAAATACAGTGAATAAGATGATAACAGCCTTTTGGGCTGTGGGGATTGACTTCCTTGTAGTTCTGCGGGAATCTGCGACAGAGATGAGAATAAAAGCCAGTTCTTGGCTGCTGAATCCTAACTCCCCCTCCTTCCAATCGGGAAAGTTGCCTTCTAGCAACTTCTGCTTTGAGCATGAATGAAGTAGGTATTTAAAACTACATGTGTTACATATACTGCATCCTTAGCTAAGCCTCTTGCATCAGGGATGGGAGAAAGAACAGAAGACATTTTGCAGGGAGAGTGTGAAATGCCATGTTTGCACAGTTTTCTTTTCCTGTACTGGTCCTGGAAAGCCAGTGTAGCAAGAGATGGATCCAGGGGTATGGAGTGCTAACAAGGAAGATGTCCTCGAGGAGGGAGTATCTGTTCCCACCCCTCCCACTGAGGGGTGTTGCTGAAACAAGAAGTGTCAGGGTCCCCTGCCCGTTTCCTGCCCATACGGCTCTGCCCCGACTCCTTCCCTGTCCTGTGGCAGGAGTAGGCCCAGTCCACTCCCAGTTGTGCCACGTTGCTGGGAACTGCAGAGATGGTTCTGCTTGGACACTGCTGCCATGACTGGCAGGCTCTGCACAGGAGCTGGTCAGCTGGGCCGAGCCCAAGTTGGCCTCCATGTGGGGTCACTTCTCTCTGTGCATAGAATGGTCATGCTCTCTGGAAATGTGTGTCTTTCATGTTGTTTTGTGTTTTTTTTTCCATTTTGTGAGGTTATTTAGCCTGCTGTATCTTTGGAAAACTCACCACTGGCTTGGAAAGTGCTTGGGCAGCTGGTAACAAAAGCTTGGCAAGGCCCAAGTAGGCCAAACAAGCACTTCTGATTTTGTTAATACCTGCAGGACTAGGTGGTCCCACTGTGCTGTTCGCTCCAGTGACCCTTGTTCTCCCTAATCAAGCTCTTGGTTTTTTTCCCTTGAGGGTCTTAGTAGTGTATGTTTGTGTCTTTGTTTTTTATTGTGTGGGCTCTGTAGCTTTTCTCCCAATTTCTTACCTAGATTGTAATTATTTTAATGGAGATTTAAAACATTGTACATCGTACTAATAGCTTTGAAGTAGTGATTCATCCTACCCTAGCCTCACAATTAAAAAAAGAACAACAGAACTCGTCTCTTAAATGAATCCAAACAGTCCTTTATGCCAACTGCCTATTAGTAGAAATTCATCTTTCCCATCCCACCCACTCTGATCTCCTCAACATGTTAATAAGAGATGAAGAACAGTGTCTCCATCTATGCTTCCTGTTGCTCTCCCACTTCCCGAGGATGGTTAAAAATGTTTAAAACATCAGATGACCGGCAGCTAACAGGCAGAAGGCACTACTGTGTCCAAACTTTGGTGAGAGTACTACAGACGTGCAAGATGCTCAATGTCTGCCAGGAGTGCCTGCTGGACACACCAGATGCATGCTCCTGAAGGCCTTACCTACTCACAGTAGTCAGTGCTAGTTAGAGAAGCAGGAGCCAGGCTGAGAGGATGAAGCTGTGACCCTTTTGCTAAGTGATTGAGGACAGAGGAAGAGAATGGGGTAAACCCTTCATGCCTATGATCTCTTTTGGAAAAAGAGCAAAGATGAGCTGATCAAAAATAAGAGTCCCTCCCCACTGGCTCTTAGCCTCTGGATAGCATCCATTGTGGCTGACCTGCAAGCCTCAGGACATGCTCTTATTTCCATTGTCAAGTCTTGAGCTGCCCCTACGCCGGTGTGTTTGTTGAGCTCCCCATCTTTGACCATACAGCGCTGTAAGTCAGCTGCCCTGCTAACCCATCAGCATCGCTGCCAGGGACATCTGCTGTTTCCGTCTCTCGCTCCCGCTCCTCCCCTGCAGCCCCATCCTGTAAGGAGTCCTCAAGGGCATGTCCTGTCCCCTCCCGTGGGGCATTGTTGCCCTCTGCCAGCTTGGCAGCCAGAAGCTCTGTGCTGCTTTTACATGCATGTCTCTTCTGGCTAGGCTCTAGTCTCAGCTGTCACATCTTCTGTTGCTGAAGGATGGTGCTTTAGCATTTCAAAAGAGAGAGTAAAAAGAATGTCAGTCCAAGCAATTTCCTTGGTAACTGGGAGGCGTTGCTCATGTGGAGCAAAGCTGTGGTTATCCCAGTGTCACTGGGAAGTGAGAGGGTGGGTAAGTGTGGTAGGGATGGGGAGGAAATAGTCTGTGGGCGACTGGGGGTGTGAAAAGCTTAGATGCCGACCAGTACGTAGAAAGAAACAGCACAGAGGACTCTGCTCTTAAGGAAAGTACGAGTGTGTCTGGCCTGAGACTTCTGCAAGTGCTTTTCAGTTTTTAAATGTTCTCCAATGACACTGTGGGAGGGAAGTAGCAGCTCCAGACCCATTTTGGGAGGGAGATTTAGTAATAAAAGTTTCTTTTTATTGTGAAGCAGCTCTTTTCTGGTGTAAGACTAAATGTTTTCACCTATTTCAGAGTTACGGGCTGCCTCCTGGGAAAGCTTCCCATCCCAAGACTTCTGCTGATGACAGTGCTTGGTGACTGATCTCAGCTTGGGGGACTGAGGAGCCAGGGGACATGGGGAGTGATTGCTTGCCTTTACCACTTTGGTGCAGCCTCTCCTGGGTATGTAAAAGCAAACAGTGGGATGGTTTGTTACTATTTGTGTTCTGTCACTCCCTGAAGGACCAAAGAATTTAGTTTTCTAAGGTTTGTGTTCACTGAAAGTGTCAGATTTTTTAAAAAAGTGGATGATAAAATGTGGGAAAGAAGGCAAAGAATTAAGACAGTTCCCTGAGTACCTGTGAAATTCTCCTTTCAGTTCTGCCTGCGACACCCCTTCTTGTCCACATCCCCTTGTTCGCTTCCATCAAAAGCAGCTTTCAGCCAAGCAGTATAAACTAGGATGTACAAACTGGCAGCGAGGAGCAGGAACAAAGATGGATTCCTTCAGCCTTGCTAGCTTTTGACATTCATTCCTGACACCTGGTTGGCTAAAGCACATGCACCCACTTCAGCTAAGTGCAGGGAAGTGTAAGAGCTGCAGTGAGGGAAGAGATGGAGGAGGGCCTTGTGGGTCATTTTTATTAAAAAGCTGAGTTGTTCATTTGTAGCCATTTATTGGGTATTGCTGTAGTCAAGTCTGAAATGAAAATTGCTAACCTCCGAACTCTGGCTGCATCCTTCAGGCTGTATCTCTGAAGTGCCTCTTATGCCCTTCCCCTTGGGGCTGAAGGGGAGAGAACAAATCAGTCATGGGTGAAACATTAGAACTGGCTGTTTCCAAGGAGGTCTGTTCGGCTCAAGGGGTTTGTAATGGTCGGCAGAGCTCTCCACCTCTGAGATGCCTGTGAAACGCAGCTGGTATCAGTGGTGTTTTTATGGACCACTAGCTTCTGATGCCTTTGAAACACCCACACATACACACTCTTCCTGCTGTACTGGAGTAATAAAGAGGCCCTGTGGTTTTCCCCCTCTGCCAAGTTCTTGCACCTTGCATTGACTCCATTGAACTTGTAGGTGCTTTGTTCTGACCTGCAGTAGTTAACTTTCACAATGCCTGCAGACTGGCCTTCATTTGAAGTGTGTGCTTGTGGCAGAGGACTTGACTGTTAAAGTTCTCCTTCACATACCGACTAGTAGGTTTTGCACGTGGCTGCTTGGGCTCCGTCCTTTTCTTGATGGTGCTGCTGAAGTCATTTAAAGCTGTGCTTACAAAATGAGAGGTCTGTATTAGGGAGGTTATGTGGAAAGTTGGATGATATCATTAGAAGTCTTTCAAAGACAGTGAAGAAGATGAAGCTTTGGAAGTCTGATACCAACAAAATAACTTAAGATCTGTCCCCATAAAAATTTTTATTTTCCTGAAAACTGTTTTGGTGGCATTAGCAGAGCCTAACCAAGTGATGTATGCTGTCCTTAGTAGCTTTCTATTCAAGGCTGTCCATGGAACAGCCATGGTTGAGACTTGCAAAGCCCTCAGGAGCAGCAGTCATCCCCTGTTATAGAGAAGGAAAGATTGAGAGGTGATGTGACAGCTATCATTCTTCTTTGCAGGGTATCTCTGGCACCTGGGACAAGACCATGTCTAAATTGCTGTGGTAGAAACAAAGGCTGAATGTTAGGAAAGAGTTTATCACAGCCCTTCATGCCTTTATTGCTAGAGACTGGCTGAAGAGACAAATTAGTATTGAGATAGATAAGCATCGTTTGGGAGTGGCTTAGGGAGAGCTGATCCTGCCCTGGTAATTAAATGACCAGTCTGGGTCCATTCCCATTTCCTTTTCCACAGTTGAAATCAAAACACCTTTTTAATTTGCTGCTTGCTTTTAGGGAGTGCTAAATGAGGCAGTTTTTCAGACCACTTGCCAAAGGAGGTGGACTTCATTTCTGTTTCATTTGAGTAGCTAGAGCTGCTCTGAAATCGAAATGAATTTGTTGCTCAGATCCCCGGAGGTGACCTCTTGAATCTGTGCTGTGGCTTACAGCTAGCACTTGGTTCTTTGGCATTATTCAGTTTCCTATGTACCTTCAGTTCTTCCTAAGACCAGGATCCTGCAGACTGTTGGGATCTCACAAGCTTTAGGGATCTCTTCTAACTTCATTGAATTCCATGAATGATTCTCCATTCAGTTCCAAGTTGCATGAACCACACTGCAGGATCAAGCTTTTAGGGTGTAATACCTCTTCTGAAAAGAACTCCCTTGGTGGTAGAAGAGGTGTTTGCATTGATCCTAAATATGTCTTGCTGTCTTCCTCCACTCTGCTGTACAAGAACAAGTGTCTCTGCTGAGGGACTATTGCTTGAGATGTCAGAACATGTGCTAGAGACGTTGCTTTTTTCCAAACTTATTGCAATCTTGCATCAAAGGGAGTTTAAATTGCCACCTTTAAAAACTGCAGCTAGAAACAGTGTATTTGGTTATATACGATTCAGAAAATTCCCTTCTGAAAGTTCCCCACGAGTCATGGCTGCAATTATTTACAGCCTGACCAGCAGCGAACCTTGATGCATAATGAAAATTGGAGCCCATAAATACCATAGGTGAATCAATGTCTCAATCGAATTTCACAATTGAAAATATAATCAAAGCTCTGATAGAAGCCAGTAGTGTTTCTAGATAGAAAGACAACAGTGGCATGATCTCTTCCATAACAGAAAAAGAAACAGGGAGTCCTTGGAACAGCACAGAAAAGATTCTCAGGTTGGGATGGGAGAACACCAATCCTAGAAACACTTTTAAAGTATTACCTTCCCATTTATGTAAGGGTTGGCAATGATGATGCAAGTCAGACTCGCTAAATGAAGGTCTGATTGCTTTAATGAAACATCAGTTCCTCACGTAAAGAGAGGACCTCTTCTCTCTTCTGTGCCAATATTTATTTTGGAAGAAGCCGCCTTTGATCCCGGATTGCAGCCAAAGAAATGACTGAGTGACTCGGGAATCTGTCACAGGGCAGTCCACAGACCTGCAAGTCCTCTCTCCAGCCCCCCAGTAAAATGAAATTGAACGTTATGTTCACCAGTTCATGTTTCATATTGGAGTGTAGCAAAATCTATACTTGGCAATACTCCTGTAGCATTACTGTCTGCCTGGTAAAGACGAGAGGCAGAGTTGGGTACTTGCAGCCATGCAGTGGCAGGTCAAGAGAAGGAACTAGGTCTTCCAAGCCCTATGTGAGTGGCCCAGTGATTGCAGGACTCTCTTTCCCCTCGCTGTTGGAGTGGTCTACAAAAAGCAGTGAGCCGAAGTCCCAGGAAACATACCATTTTTTCTGACAAAGCTTCATCCTCAAACTTCTTTTCTTTTCCAAAGAGAAAGGAAAATGAGAGAGGAAGCCTTTCTGTAGAGCAGCTCCCAGTTCTGCTTTATTTTTTTTAAGAGTTTTGGGTAGTGCTTTGGCACTCTTTTCTTCTTCTCCCTTCTTCCCTGGAAGGGGGAAAAACTACTGAAAGAAGCCTAAACTCTCTTTGAATACTCCATAAAATGTGATTTATAGTGGAGCTGTAAACGTGATGTTTAAATGGTTCCCTTGTTTTATTTTCCACAGGTCTTTGCCCTCACCATGTCAAGGAGTGTTAATGATGTGTTCCCTCTCCCTTGCATTCCCCACCTGTCATCTTGCTAGGATCTGACTACAGAATGAACATAGCAGCTGTGTTTAATGCCCTGCTCGTGTCTGTCCTCGCTGCTGTGCTGTGGAAGTACATCAAACTGCGAGAGCATGTCTTTGTGGTCGAAGAGGAGTTGGTCCTCACGCGTCAGTCTCAGGAACTCTCTCAGGTTCAGATTGACTACCATGCAGCTCTCCAGGCACTGGTGGAGGACGGTACCAGGATGGTGTGCACCGGCAGGATGCACACTGACCGCATCTGCCGCTTTGAGTCCCTCTGCTACTCTACCGAGGCTGAGGAGTTTGTCTACTTTCACAGCAACTCCTCAGTCATGCTGCCCAACCTGGGCTCCCGGAGGTTCCAGCCGGCTCTGCTCGACCTCTCCTCAGTGGAAGATCACAACACCCAGTACTTCAACTTCGTGGAGCTGCCAGCTGCTGCTTTGAAATTTATGCCAAAGCCAGTCTTCGTGCCTGATGTGGCGCTGATCGCTAACAGGTTCAACCCCGACAACCTGATGCATGTCTTTCATGACGATCTCCTCCCCATTTATTACACCATGCAGCAGTTCTCCGATTTAGATCTGGAGGCACGGCTCTTCTTCATGGAAGGGTGGAGTGAAGGTGTCCACTTTGACCTCTACAAGTTACTGAGTAACAAGCAGCCACTCCTCAGGGAGCAGCTTAAAACCCTGGGCAGACTCCTCTGCTTTACCAAATCGTATGTGGGACTGTCCAAAATCACCACCTGGTACCAGTACGGATTTGTCCAGCCACAAGGGCCAAAGGCTAACATCTTGGTTTCTGGCAATGAGATCAGGCAGTTCACCAAATTCATGATGCAGAAGCTGAATGTCAGCTTGGAGGAAAGCTCCAGTGAGGAGTATATCGTAGTGTTCAGTCGAACAATCAACAGACTTATCCTAAATGAGGCAGAACTAATCCTGGCTCTCGCTCAGGAGTTTCAGATGAAGACCATTACCATCTCTCTGGAGGAGCATTCGTTTTCTGATATTGTGCGGTTGATCGGCAATGCGTCCATGCTGGTCAGCATGCATGGGGCGCAATTAGTCTTGTCTCTCTTTCTGCCAAGAGGTGCCACGGTGGTGGAGCTCTTTCCTTATGCTATCAACCCTGAACACTATACCCCTTACAAAACCTTGGCAACCCTTCCTGGCATGGATCTGCAGTACATCGCCTGGCAGAATACCGACAGGGAAGACACTGTTACCTACCCGGACAGACCCTGGGATCAGGGCGGGATTGCTCATCTGGACAAAGCTGAGCAAGAGCGCATCATTAAGAGCACGGAGGTGCCGCGGCACCTCTGCTGCCGCAATCCCGAGTGGCTGTTCCGTGCCTACCAGGACACGAAGGTGAACATCCAGTCTCTCATCCATGTGATCAGGCAGACTGTGAAGTCAAAGCCTGGTCCCAAGAAGCAGAAGTGGTCTGGTAGCCTCTACCCTGGAAAAGTGAGGGATGCCAAGTGTCAAGCCTCTGTCCAGGGCACAAGCGAAGCTAAGCTTGCTGTGTCCTGGCAGATCCCCTGGAACCTGAAGTATCTCAAGGTCAGAGAAGTGAAATATGAAGTGTGGATACAAGAGCAAGGGGAAAACACTTACATGCCTTACATATTGTCCCATCAGAATCACACCTTCTCAGAAAACATTAAGCCCTTCACAATATACCTGGTGTGGATACGCTGCATCTTCAATAAAAATCTCCTGGGACCTTTTGCAGATGTGCTCTTGTGTAGTACATAATCTGTTGTGCTACCTGTACAGCTCCATCCTGCTCTCCACTCCATCTGTGGTTTAAAACTTCTTGTCTTGTAGTTTGTAGAGGGCTGAAGACGACTAGACTGTACCAGTGCCTAAGTGTCCATTTTATTGCACTCCACATGTATTCTTTAAATGGTATTTATTTCCAGTGAGTGTTTGAAGAAAAAAAAAAAACAAACACAAAAAACCTCTGTGTTCTTCAGAGTAACTTCCAGAGGTTGAATTACATGCTGAATACATGTAATTGAAAACAGAATGGAAGTGAATTGTGTGTACCTTGGTCGTGATTTAAATTCGTTTCTATTGTGTGGTGTGTATTTAAGGACAGCATTAAACCGCAGTTAATTCCGTGGCTAGGTGGGCAATTCTCATCAGCTTTTTTGTCGTAAGTTATTTTTTTCAATAACTGACTGTAACTTTCAGTTTAAGATTTGGTACAAGAGCCTTCATTAAACTGCTGTAAACCTCCTTGATATTTTTTTGCTTTTTATTTGTCAAAATTGTTATTGTGATAGATTTATCTGTTGCTGTGATGCAATGTCTATATGGGTTGCTTTTTATTTTTTGTATTTTGGCTGAAGAGAATGAGACTGCAGTGTCAGCTTCACATTGGAAATCAGAGTATACTGCACCCCAATAGCAAAAGGCTGGAGCAGCAGATGGGCGATAGAAGGGATGCAGCGGGTAAGATAATTTGCTGTGGTTTAAGATATTTTCATTTTGTGAGTTACGTACAGGTCTGTGGGAAAAGAAGGGGATGGTTTGGAAGAGCTGATGTGGGAGAGATTGCACTTACAGCAATCTGCTCCAGAAAATCCTTTTTTTGGTGGTTGATCAGAATAATCTGTCAGTAATGGCTGCAAACAGGTGCATGCTTTGCTAAGTAGTAGACAGGTGGTGACAAAAGGAAGCTTTCTGGGAGGGAGCAGAGTCAGGCAGGGGACAGATAGGTGGGTGCCACGGCACTGGGCTGGTCAGAGCGCCTGGCAGGAGTTGCGCTGACGACACTCACACCTCGGTTGCTCCAGTGAGGGGAGTAGTTCTAGATTTACACTTACATTCCCCAAGATCAGAATCTGGCTTTGTTGCTGGGGGGTAACACACTGACTACTTAGGACCTGATCTTCCACAGTGCTCCTTTAGGTGGAGACGCTCAGTGATGCTGTCTCTGAAAAACATCTTTTTGTCGAAAATACAGCTCCTAGGGAAGAGAGAAAAAAGGGGCAGGAGCGCAAGATGTTTGCCTGATAGATGTTAGCATCCTTCACAGTTTATAACCAGTGTTAAAGCAAAAGGAAAAGTGTTTTTTTCTCCTCTGTCTCCCTAGTCCCCACTGTCCTCCTGAGGTCAGGATGGATGTTTGAACAGTAGGATAAATGGCTTGCTTTCTGAGTGATGGGCTGATAGATGAGCATCTCAAGGCAGGATTGTAATATGAGTTCTAGGGAGAGGGGGAGAAAAACATTGCTGTACAAATCAGACAAGAAACAGGAGGGTTGAAAAATGAGTGGAACACCGCAGTACAACATTGAACCTTCAGGCAAGTGCTACTTCTGTATATTCATTTTCATTATGTCTCCCTCTTTGTTTTCAAACATGTTTATGATTTAAAGGGGGTAAAAAAACAGAACAACAATCCCAAAGTCTGTTTGCTTTGCCATTGTAGCCTTCCCAACTTTTGCCTTGGTTGTTGGGGTTTTTTTCCTTGCCAGTTTTTGCCTTGATATTTTAAAGTGGCATGTGAATACTCCTGCTGTTGTTTTCTTACAATAAAATGGGCTTCTTTCTGAAGTATCTGAGGTGTACCCCAAAAGGCACCACCTGGCTGCACATCACATGCCAGGTACTTCAGAGCTGAGGTGAGGAGAACTTTGTAAAGATGCAACAGATGTGCGAGCAGGCTCTTTAGGGAAGCTGCCCGGACCTGTAGCTCCCCAGGACCTCACTGGCTCATTAGCTCCCACTCGCAGAAGAGTTTTGCAGCAATCTCGTGTCCCCCCATCCCTTCAGGTTGAAGGTAGCCTGTGGCCAGTGGCCATCCTGCTGGCTGTTGCAAGGGTGGTAACATTGGCACCCAATGAAGTTGGTATTGAGTGAGTCTGAAGAAGGCTGAAATTTAGTCAGCATTTGTTTTGCATCTGTTTTCAGAGGTAATTTTCTTCATGTGCATGAGCTGCCTCTGTTCTCTTAACAGCCATTTGTCCTAGGTGAGGCATTGGTCTGGGTGTTTCTTGCCTGCCTGCCTTTCTCAGTGCCTTTTGTAGCAATCCTTTGCACCTAATTTGTAGACCTTCCCATTTCATTTAAAATTAGTTTCATATGATTGCAGATTTTCTAACATTTACAGAGTGGTTACAGCACATTAACTATTTTCTTCTCATATCCTAATGATTCTGATCAACAAAATTGGCTACAGAGCAATGAAGTATTGTATATGTGGGTTTCTGTGCTCTTAACTCTAGCATGAAGCGATCCCTTGCATTCAGAGACTCGCTTTTTCCAGAAGATAATTAAATTTGCTTTCCAGAAACGTGCATTCAGGTTCTGTCTTCCTCATCAGTGCTATGAGGATTTTATATGAGGTGGAAACAAAACTAAAGGATTTTTCCTTTTCAAATTCTGAGATAGCTGAACACTGAAGTTGTGACGGTGATGTTGCCATTTGCCCCCAACACCCGCCCCGTGTAAGAGTGTCTGTACTGGAGGTATATACCTCACTGCTATATCTGAATTCCTCCTCTTCTGGAGCATGCAGCACTGAGAGTGCGTGGCCCAGCCTGCAGCGGTCATAAATGGGGCACAGTAATGTTATGCTGATTTATACTACCTCAAGAACCGCTCTGGAGTGCTAGCATCTTCCCACAGTGAATTTTCTTTCCTTTTAATAACTTTGCCATGAGTGCTCTGCAGGCCCTTTCCATTTGTCACCCTCCATCCTCCCCTGTCCCACAGGCTGTTTGTTTCCCTTGCTTCACACAAGTATCGTCTCACACAGCCTCCAAGACATCACATTTCAAGAAATCCTGGCAGGACTTTTCTCTGTCAGTGCTACCTTTTAATTGATCAGAAGGAATTATTGCCTGGCATTGTTTCATCCTGTAGCAAATGCAGGCTCTCCCCACACAGGGATTGAGGCTGCACCACAGACATGCTCGGATAGGCAGAGCTGGAGCCGGGTTACTGTATTTCCAAAACGGCTTATTCCTCAGGAAAGCTCATGGGGCTCCTTTTGACAAGTTGTGTTGTGCAAGAGACTTGCACCTTCCACCATTGCATCATTTGGTTTTGCTCCCAAAGCAAATACATTAAGCTCGGCAGTGCTGTCTGGCCCCACTGTCCTGGAAGAAGAGAACTCACTGGGATCCAAAACCCTCTGTGGGCAGTGCAGGATGCCTGCAGCAAGCTGGTCTCAAACTCACTGCTGCCAGGCCCGTGCTTACAGAGATGGATCATGTAGAGGATTTCCTCTGACTGCAGTTTCATCTCTCCTTTTAATTAGGCAAAGTGCAAGGAGCAGCCAGCTGCTGCAGCAGGGTTGCCTACCAGCATGTCTGAGGACAAAGAAGGACAGAAAGGAACACTTAGCAGCTTGCATGCGTGAGGAGTTGGAGGAGGAGCTGCAGGTTGGGTGGTAATACAGTTCCCTACACAATGGGAATTCTCAGGTGTGATAGTGGCTTTAATAGAGGCAGAGCAATTCACGCTACTGTTATTTTCTGTTGCTTACAGCTCAAACACACCCTCAAAAACCATACCCAAGAATAGAAACATTTCTGAAGAGGCTCAATTCCAATCTGGCTTGGGTGTATTTCTTGAGAAGGACATGCTACCACCAGGGCTGTGGAGAGTTGAGACTTACGGATTGCACTTGTCTTAAATGGACCACCCCTTGCTCAACACCGTGGAAGACCAGGTGGTCTGGAGGTGTAGCCTAAAGAAATGGGGAGCAGGTTAGAGTAGCATCAGAAGAAAAAAAAAATAAATAAAAAAAAAAAAATTACTGAAAAGCCACCGAGTCAGACCATCTCCAGGACTATTGAGGGGTGGGAGGGACTTGTTCCAAGAAGCCTGGCAGGTGGCATTTGGCATGATCGTCTGTGGGAGCTCAATCAGAAAAATTTCTGGAGCCAGCTTCTCAGGAATGTATCACACTGGGAAATAATAATGAAATCCTATTTTTTCTTTTTTTATATGTATATTTTGATAGTGCTTTTGGGATAGCCTGTGTCTTGACAAGTGACTGTCAGCATCCTCTGCCTGGCTTTTAAACCCTTGTTGCAAGCAGGAATTGTCCTTACATGATGGAGAGTGGCATAGAGGTGAGTGTCCTGAGCTTGCTCCTGCGGCTGGATGCAGCATCACTGAGCTATTGGCCAAACGAGAAGCAGCGAGGGTGCTGGTGCCCTGTGAGCAATGTTCTCATGTAATTGCAACTTGGGTCCTCCTGATCTCCCTCTGTATAGCCAGTGAGGCACCTTGGTGGCCACCAGCTCATCATTTTGCCAGCCAGAGGTGCTCCAGTGCTTACACAGTGCACTTAGCCCTTGCCAAGCATGCAGAATCCTAAACCTCATCCAGAAAAACCCATGCTTGCCGTAAATTATTACTGGCTAGCTTTTGCTTAGCAAAATTACTGCACTTTTTTTACTGACCCTATGGATTTCTGTAGCTTTTGGCTTCTTTCTTCTTGAACGCTGCCTGTGGGTGGTAGGGCCAGGCAGTGACAGGTTAGCTGCAATCCAGACTGGTCACCCAGTGCAGGTTTTACACCTACGGAAAGTGACTGGAGACATTTATTCAAAGTACTTGGTTTTGCAGAGTTCAAATTGAGATTTTTCTGTCTCCTTCCTCTCCCCTCCTCTGATTCTTTTGGACAGATCCTTTTTGTAAGGAAATAATTCTTTAGAACAATAATTTGGGATTTTTAAGAGCTACTGTGAAGAGAAGGAGAATAAAGAAGAAAACCAAATCCTTTAAAAGACAGCTTAGGAAATGCGTTTGCAGGAGAAACTGGACCATTTCTTAGAAGATTTTGGTGAGAAATAATGCAGAGTGGGTTTTTTGGCTTCATCACCTCAGTCTCTAACAACTACGTACATTACTTAAGGTAAACATACAACATGAATATTTTTCAAAATTGTCTATTGATTTTTTTTTTTCCCCTTCCATTTCAGGCCACCTTTTTGTCCCTGACTCTAAGACTCTGTGCACCCACCACTCCAGGATCTGTGAATGGCTTATCCTGTGACACCAGCACCTCACAGGACCCAAATTAAATTAAAACTCTTGGGAAATGATTTATTTTAAAACCCCACAGGCTCTTGGTGTAGATGGCTCTGAGGCAGAGCCAGAGCCAGCCACATTTACTGCAGATGGGCTGGCAATGGCTCTGACCCAAGCCTTTTAGCTCTTTAGGCCAGAAGTTGGTCCATCTGCACAGCAAGGAGGTTGTTGCTCTTTAGGATCCCTGGGTGAAAGAGACTCTATAAGCACAACATCACTTAATTTATAATAAACAGAAGGGTGACTTCAGCATCTTTATTGCTATTTCTCATCTGCTGATCTGTATAAATAGGAGACTTATTTCTACAATATTTTTGCTTCTGGTGTCTGTGCAGTATAAGGCAGGGTAGATTTAGTGGATAAAAGAGCACTTAATTTTTCCCTGCTGGACTTGGGGTAGGCACACTCTTGGAATGACTTTCAATGTGATGACTGACAGTCCATCTGTGCTGTGGGTGGTATGAGAAGCATCACCATCTGCATGTGTGTGAGGCACATCATCCTTATGTAAGAGAAGTCACCTCCCCCAGCATGTCCCCCCTACGGGGGCTTGAGCCAAACCCTCTGCTAGCACGGGACTGACTGTGACATAGCGAGCCAGTGCAAATTTATACGGACTGAGGGCCTGACCCTCCTTGTCACCCTCTCAAATCGTCTCTTCAGAACACGCTGATTACTAAATTAATTGTTGGCACATTCAAACAGATAAACTGAATAGCCTCCTGTTTGCTTGAAATAACTTGGCAGTGATCATCACCTTGAAATGATGCTTAGTCCTGCCATTTGAAAATGTGTTGCCTTTAAAATTTAATTGAGATTCCCTTTGTTTGGTGTTTATTCAAATGGCTCACTTGAATTGCCCGATTTACCTTCTGGGCTAGTCCCTGTATGCGTAATGCAGCATCCACAGATAAACGCACTCAGTTTAGCATCTCTCTTCTCTGTCCTAGAGATTCCTTATTCCTTTGTCCTTCCTTACTTCGATACTATTCTGGTTGCTAGCAATCATGGTTGCCGCCTCCAGCTTAGCCAGCGTGGGGGGTAAGGTGGATGGAGGTGGGACAGTCTGCAGGCGCATGGTCGCCGGCAGCATTGTCATTTTACCACTGCATGTGGATTTCCCACAATGTTTTCCTGTGGACGTTTCTATCGGTGTGATGTTTCCATGATGAGTCAGTTCCTCCTGTTCAAACCACCTGACAAGAACCTGCCAGGCCCCTGTCACCATCCACAAATGGGTATGAGATGGGAGATACTGTGTGGACTCTGATGGATCTCTTGCTTTGAGGTCATTTCACCAATAGTGAAAAAACCCAGAGCTGAATACTGACCTTTTCCTACTCTTCAGCCCCAGGGGCCAGGTCTGCTTGTATTCAGGGACTGTTTATGTCAGGAGTGTCCCCATGGGCAACTTGGAAGGTGGCAGTTTTACCCAGCAGATGTAAGTCGCATACTGGGCTAGCACAGAGCTGTGCCCGCTGCCCAGCAGCTCCCCTGGCTCTGCCACAGAGGGACCTGCCCCGAGGCAGAGGAGCAGGGCCCGGAGGCTGCCCACCCCACAGCACCCTGCGGCTCCATCCCACCCAGCTGCAACCAGGTCTGGGCTGGCTGGAGGCATCTCTCCCTGCATTTTGCTTTTCATGACATGGCTACCATTATACGGGCATGGTGTAGAGCTGCGCGGGTTGGCTTGGGCAGCCTCTTCACCCCCACCTTTCGGTAGGTGATGCCCATTTCTCCTCGTTCGAGAAAGCTTTGACACTTGATTTATTTATTTACCTAGCTGCGCATCTCCCCCCAGTACCAATTTATGACTTAAGGAAAAAGACTTTCTGTAACTACTCAGCAAGGATCACATATCCTAGTGTTCTTGTGTGTCTTTTTGGTGGCAAGGTGTGACGGACCTGGGTTAGGAAGCAGAGGCTCAGGCTGCTGCTCAAGCTGACTAGCAGGGAAGAGGGCCTGGTGGCCATCTGGACCAACACTTCCCTGAAATGTGTCTGGGGTTTTTATGCAATTCTCATTGCAAGAAGCATGGAGGAGAGGGAGGTGGCATGTGAGGCACTGCCATCTGAGGTGACTTACTGGAGAGTCTCCTGTTTTTTAGGCAAGAGACCAGTGGAGGAGTGCAGGTCCAAGTCATCAGTATTAGCTAGGGACTCTGAGATTTGTACAAGCCCTCTTCCTAATGCTGCTCCTCTGTTTCAAGGATTTATATAATTCCTATTACTTTGTTCTTTTTATTCCCTCTTCTCTAGACTCCATCTTCTGTTTTGCCATGAGAAGATGGAAAATCTGAGCTTGACTTTAGGCAAGGAGGAGCAGGGACAAGAGCTCCATGGGAAAACACCAGTTGTGGCCAGGGAGCCCCTGACAGCATTGTTTGTGCAGCCCAATGGAGGATGAGTGCCACCCTCCATATTTCATAAACATCTTTATTTTCATCTATTTCTTTCTGGCAGAAAAAGGTGCTTTCCTCCATGCATGAATACCTCTCCATTTCAGAACCAGACAGCCGTGAAAAATTTCATTCCTTATTCCCCCAAATTCCTTCCCTGGGATTATGATGGTGCTTCAGAGGAGCAATCTGAAATGTATTTTGAGGGGAAGAACAGGATTCAGTTTGGGAATGTTATCTGGGAAGGAGGGTTTCAAATGCTTTGTGTTCTTATTCTTTTCCCACCTTCTGGTTGCTAAGTTTTGGGCAGGAAGTGACTCTGCAGGACATTCTCTCGTTAACACTGATGCCTGCAAGATGCTGTCTCCTCAGAGAATGGGGACAAGGAAACATCACTGCTGCAGCTCCACGGAGCTGGACACCACAGTCACACATCCCAGTTGCTTCTGTGAGAAACACTTGGTTTCTCTGACAATTTTTCGTCCCTCCCACCGCAGAAAAGCTCTGTTAGGGTTGACAATCACTTTTCAGTTGAGAAATTTAAATTCTAGTGCTAGGTTCCCATTCAAAACTACTTTTGAAACAATTTTCAACAACTATTTAGGGGTGGTTTCTAAATAGTGTTTTATGTAGACCATTTATTTTTCTTTTCCCAGGCTAGAGGAAGGGCTGAGAAACCAGAGAGTCCCTGCCTGCAGTGCAGAATTTTTGGTGGAAATCTCAGGGCAGCCTTTTCTCCCCAAAAGCATGCTGCAAAGCTTGGGTGCACCTGTGTAAACAGAAAGAAAACTATGAAAGAACAGTCAGTTGCATTCTCTATATTGCATGTTCCCCTCCTAGGCGCCACCATCTTTCTGAGCAAAGACCTAATTTAAGCATTTTCCTGTGCAAAAAGACAGGATTTCTTACGGCCCAGGCTAGGGAGGTCTCTAGCCAGCAGATTACACTTACTGTAGTATGATGTAGATGAGGGTGACAGGTATATAATACCAGGCTATTGATGCCTATGTGGTTTTTCCTAAAGCAAGCATCACTGGTCTTACCCTGCTCCTGCTCAGTTTATCTCATAAAAATCAAGAGCAGAGCATATCTGTGGCCAGTTTGATGCATCCTCACCAGTAGCTCAGATGAAGGCTGCCTAGGTAAGGTCCACACACAAACAAGCCACCTAATTCTAGGCAAGGTTTTTGGCTCTGCTTTCTCAGCTCTTTCAAAGCAGTAACACTTCAGGGGGAAAAAAAAAAACACCACAGAATTATCCACACAGAGCAGTAGTGCCCTTCAGTTTGTGCTGCTCCAGGCTGGATAAGCCATTTACCTGGAAATTCCTTCTGCTTGGTGGAAGTAAAAAGAACCCCTAAAAGCCAATCCCATGTAATCTGTACGAAAATATTAGCACCATCAGGTGATCAACAGCTTCAGGAGCAAGGAAACATGCCTGAACCCAACCAGGTGCAGCCAGTGCATCCAACTGTAGCTCTAGGGAGATTTTCCCTTTTTTTCCCTGTTCTGGTTTGATAGCTTTTTCATACCCTTTGCCCTCATGTAAGCAATTGCACGAGTTGCAGAGGAATAAACAAAAATCAAGCCCTTGAATGCAATTGCTTACTGGGAAAAAGACCAAAGCAGAGAGCCATGAAATACGTGTATGTCATTGCAGGCACAGCCAGGTTTGCAGGGCTGTGAAATAGGGGGGGCTCCTGCTGCCTGGGCTGCCCTGGGAGTGTACTTATCTTTATACAGATTTACAGTAGAAGGGAAAATCTGAAAGTGGCTATAAAAGAGACCCATTTATTGCTTAACTCCGAAGCTCCCTGACTCATGGGGGAACGTGTCCCTTGCCACAAAATCAAAACAGATCCAAACAGCATTTTCTTAGGCTGAACTTTTGCAACTCCAAACAGAAACACTCCAATGTTTTGTGTAATGCAAACTAACTCTAAATCAACAGCTTGAAGCAGAGACAACACGAGGCATAAAACCAGTGTCATTTATTTTTAATAGGTTTCGTTAATTACCATTTAAAGAATTTAAATAACCACACCAGTACCTCTAGCAGAAGCGCCCAGCTGATGTGCATCTGCAGCTGCCCCAGCCCAGCTCTCCAGCTACCAAGAGCCCCAGGTATTTTGGGCCTCAACGTATGGCATTTCCCTTAATGTCCTGCCTACTGAAAGCCATGGTCCTGCAGCGTGCCAGGCAACCAGGCTCTGGACTGCTTTGCTGAGCTTGATTTAGTCACTCAAGACCAAGCATCACCAGAGGGAGCTGCCTATTGTTCACTTGGAGGTGTGGCTTAAGGTAATTAATTCCGCAATTTAGCTAAGAAGGCAGCTCAAACCCTGCCAGTCTGGGAGCCCACATGTAATGGCAGGGCTTCAGAGAAAAATGCTGCTGCCAGTGGGCTCACTGTTTTCCCATTATACAAGCTGTGTCTGTGGTGACACCGGGGTGATGCTCCAGGGCCGAGGCCGGGAAAGGGCATGGGGCTGGCACGTGGTGGTGGTTTTCATCTGGCTTCCCCCGCTGAGCCCCCCGGGCCGCCTTGTCCCTGAGCCATGAGCTGTTTTCTCCACAGTTAACAGGGCGCGACGGTTCCAGCTGGTCCCAAGCCATCATAATTAACGCCACAACTTTCTCATTTCTCTCTGGTTTTCAGACTCGTGCCCAGGCTCCTGCCAGCTCTCATCAGCTGGCCCCCTGCTGCCAGCCGAGCAGCAGCAAGCAGGGGGAAGGACCAAGGCGACTGCCAGGAGATAGAAGCAAAAAAGGAGAATCAATCTGGGGAAGAGGCTCTGAGAGAGATGCTCTTGGAGGCCCCCAGGAGGTCAGTCCCCAGGCTTTGTGTTTCAGATGCCCAAGCAACCAGGGAGAGCAGTAGGCACCACCCCGGGTATTGGAAAAACGTAATGCTTTAGGACTGGA
This sequence comes from Athene cunicularia, assembly GCF_003259725.1. Lineage (NCBI taxonomy): Eukaryota > Metazoa > Chordata > Aves > Strigiformes > Strigidae > Athene > Athene cunicularia. Next base: position 7,615,586 of record NW_020799095.1, on the reverse strand, counting down.
CTTCTGCCAAGCAGCTTCTCTGTAGCCTGCTCCTCTGCTTCTGCCTCCTTTGACCAAATGAAGCAGGCTGGCTGTTGGCATGAGCAAAGGTGAATCAAGAAACCATGAATTTACAGTGATGCATGGTCAGACAACATGCACGCTCTCCTTTACGCTGTGCAAAATGGCACATGTGCCCCAGCAAAGAACAGCTCCTATCCCTCCTATCTCCTCACCACCTCTCTGAGCCCGCTTTAAGACCACCTGGTACTGTGGGTCCTGGGATAACTCCTTTGTGCAGCCCAGCTGCCTGCCAGGAGCCCACAATGGTGCAAGGTCAAGCTTTGCCAGGTCTGGACTGGGACTGGTGCATCACCTCCTACCTCAAAGGTTTAAAGTCTGGTCTTGGTATTGCAAGCCTCTCTGCATTTGGTGGCAGCTTCCCACTCCTCTCCCACTGGCTGTGGAGCAGCTCAAGCAATGAATAGCATGTCCGGTGGGTGTGTGGGCCTCAATCCCCACCATTTATCAGAGTTTCCCCCTCAAGGCATCCAGGGGTGGGGGTGGGTGTCACCTGGCAGGGCAACCAGCAGCAGGGCAAAATATGGTCATGTGGAATGTTAAAAAAAATTTGATTCATAGCTGACTGTGTTATAAGAACCCAACATATCTAGGTTTCCTCATGGATAATTCACAAGCAGAAATAGTTTGCTGGCAACAACTCACCTTGTTCTTTTTATCATATGTATCTTGTGTATGTTGCTACATTAAAAGCAACATGAAAACTTAGTTGTCTGCATGTACTCAGTATAGACATCTCTATAACATCCAAGGAAAATGAGCTGTGAAGAGCCAGAGTGCTTTTAAAAGAGGAATGCTTTACTGAGGGGAAAAAAATCAGCATTAGAAAGACATCCAGCAGATATTTCTTCTCTTGGTCTAGTTACATTTGTTATGGGAAAGGTGGGGAATTTCTACCTAAAGCTGGAGCCAAGCTATTACTCCAAACCAGAGGGAGAGTGTTCAGCTGAGAAATGCTTCCCCACCTGCTAAACCTTCCCCAACATGTAGAAGAGCCGTTTCCCCACTCCTGACAATGAGTTATAGCTGTACTTTTTGTCGCAAGTGATCTATGATGTTTTTATTTCTCAGCAAGGTTTAATCTTTAAATTCTCTTCCTTTGCAGAGACAGAAGGAAGGGAGAGGTAACAGTACTTGTAAGAAGGGCCACAGGTGAAGGATCTCACTGAGGGGTGTTGAACAAAGCCAGTCTTGGTGAGGGCTCCCCAGGCTGCAGTAAGGTTGTGCTGGAGTCACCCATGTCAGCTCTTTCGCTGTGGGATTGCTCTGTGCTTTCAGCTACAGATGGAGATTAGAGCTCGGAAACAAAACCTCCTTCTCTTTGACGATGAGTTCACTGGGTTTGAAAAAAATCCTTCTGGCTTCAGACCCCAGGTCACCAACTTCTCCCCCTCCTCTGCTCAGGACCCAAGAAGAGGCAAAATGGTGGCTGGTTGGTGCTGGTTGTCTCCTTCCAGCATGTTTCCAGCTCCAGGGTCTTCTGCCAGCCCTCAGGGACCCTGGTCAGAGCCTGGGGGCCAGGAAGGCTCAGTGACAGCCACAGGCCAGGGAAGGGACTGCTGTCCCCATGCCGAGAGAAGCAGGAGCCTGGCCTGCCAGATAACCCATGGCCTGGTGGAGGGGCCCTGTGCTGTGGAAGCGATGCTGAGCTCCGGGACCTACCGCATGGTACCTCACGGCAGCACCCACTGCGGAGTGCTGCTGGGCGAGCACAGCGTCTCCCTGCACCCGACTAGCTGCACCAGGGGTGAGCCGCAGCAGGTTAGACCGGCTCTAACACCAATACTCCCGGGAAACACCCAGAGGCAGCTCTCTGATGACCCCAACATCCTCCAGACACCACAGACTCACCTGGAAATAGGTGCAACACCTCACAGCATCCTCCTAAGACAGCATCCTCATAACTGAGCCTGGACTGAACATCTGGGTTGGGGATAAGGATTTAGAGGGAAGAGTGGGGGTAAGGAAGACTAATAGGGCTGGAGTGGAAATGTTTATTTTGCTCCAGGATTTTAATTTATGTGATCTGCCTGGTGCAGCTCTAGCAGCCTCATTGGAAACCAGCTCAATAACCGTTTAATCCGCAGTCTCCTTCAGTCCTCTGAAATGGGGGGGTCTCACCTTTCCCCACCCCCCCCAGCTCCACAACCACTAGCTATATAACAGAGGTAGGAGGGGGTTAACTCTTAGGTTAATTATTTTGAAAATATTTATTCATGACACATCTCTTAGTAAAAGTGCCTTGACAGGGTGTTAGGATAAATGATTGAATCTTTATGGAAAAAGAAGGGGAATATTTTCTGTTCCTGTCTGGTATCTGAGTGCTGATTAAAGTGCATCCCAGTGCTGTGGAGGGCTTGCAGTCAGGGCAGTCCACAAACCAGCTGAGGCTGTGTACCACACTTCCCCCTCATTAGCACATTTTTACAAACTTGCTTTCATGCCCTTAGTTCCAGAAGTTGCTCATCAGACACCTCATACCAGCCTGGTGAACTCTGCCCAAACCTTCAGAGAGCTCCATCACAGGCCCCTCCATGGAGGTGTCCTGCAGAACAACTCTCTGGGGGAGGATGAGGCGGAGGGGTGGTGGGAGAGGGCGGGGCAGGCGTTTCTTTAAGTGATTCCCCATTAAATGACTTCCATAGCACCATACTGTCTTTGTGCCCTCCACCCCATCTAATTAATTAACATTTGGCCCCGCTGCAACGACTGCTGCACTGCAAACATGGGGGGGAAAAGATTTTGTGCAAAGTGAATGATGGCTGCCCCCACCTGCGTGAACCAAGGTTGCAGGTTTGCTTCTGCAGTGTGTCAGAAGATGCTAACGTGATGCACCTTTCTCCTCCTGTACCCTTTCAAAAGTTTAGACTCTAATGGCTTGAGATTAAATAAAATTAATGGGTTGGATCATTGTAACCATTAGATCTTTCCCAGTCTTTTTTTCGCCCTGTCTCATGCATAGTTTTCTTCCCTGATGGAGTTTTGGGTTTTGATGAGCTGACAGGACTCGACTCCTCCTGGGATATGATGGAGCTAACAACCCTCTTGCGATTTCACAATACACAGTCCAGAAGGAGGCATTTCTTTGGCATAAGAGGGCAGAGGTGAGCGAGCTGGAGGCTGGCTGCGGGGAGCCACCCTGGCTGGCAAATGCCCATGGCAGGCACAGAGGAGAAGAAGCAGAGGTTTGTGTCACAGCTTCCAGCAGGTAATGCTGGGCTCTATCTGCTCTGCCCCTGCGGGTACCTCTGTAGGGGTCAAAACTTGGCCATGCCAAACGAAAAGTAACCAACCTTTTTAGAGGCCTCACTAAGCTCTTTTTTTGAAAAATAAGTCCATAGGGCTGTGGATAACAGAGCTATCCCCACAGGCAGGCTGTGATCTGACTTGTCATTTGGGCTTGGGCAGTCCTGCCTTTTTAATAAAGCAATATGATTTAATGGTATTGTTTCATACAGGGAAGAAGAAAACAAATTATTGATTCCTTACTCACAAAGAGGTAGTTTTGCAGCCTCCCTGTAATACCAGCAATGATTTTTCAATATATAATGATTTAAAAAAGGGATAAGGACAGCTCATTGTACATTTGAGCATCCTTGGCAGCCCATTTTATTATTATAGGAATACACCGTTTGCCTTATAGAATTGTATAAGCACTGTATGAGATCAGACAAGTCTGACCTTGTGCCATTTCTCTCCTTGGGTCTCTCCTCCACTGCCCACTGTAACCTACCACAGCACCCAGCAGCCCTTGAAACGAGTGCATTATCCACCGAGCAAGCCTGTAGCTGGTGTGAATCAGCCTGCTGACAGTGCTGGAGGAGATGGCAACACCGAGACCTGCATCTCTGCAATCTACTGCTTTGGTTTTCATGGAGCAAAACCAGGTCTTGGAGATGCCTCTGTTTGTCCCAACTCAAAGGTGTCCTTCATCATGGGAGCCCCCCTGCCCATGCTGGATGGAGATGTGCTGCAGTGTGAGCATATTACAGGCGGCAATCAGCTGGGAGGTGAAAAACAGTTTTGCTCTCACCTGATTAATGTAGGCATGGCCTGAAGCACTTTCCACTATCAGCCAGGAAATCTGTGAGAGGGGCAGAAATTGAATTTCAGCCTCCTCTGTAGGAAGCTGGAGCCCTAATCACTAGCCCATCTCAGAAATGTAAATTTTGTAGAGTAACTCCTGCAGACCTAGTTTGCAGCACACAGCAGGAGACAGCCCTCTCCCTGAGATGATTAAAATCTGATTTATGAGGCATGGTGGACAGATGGCATCTGTTTTTTGCAGTCAGTGGTCCCTACAGAATAAAAGAGGCAAACTTCAAGGCCGTAGCTCTGAAAAGACAGAGAAAAGACTTTACAGCCCATGTCCGTGCAGGTGCCCGCATCAACACCTCCACTCCCACCATGCCAGGGCTCAAATCCACCAGCCCAGCTTTTCCCCTTTCCTCTGTCTCTCAGCAGCCAAATGTTTCCTATTTCCCAGTCGTTCCACTGCCCCACATTGTCTAAAGCTAATGTGAGGGCAGGCAAAGAGGTGGGCAAAAGCGGTTAAAATGGAGAGTGCCTGGCTGCTTTGTGTAGCAGCTCCAGCACACAGGGGCAGAGAAGTGATAACACTGCAGGCATAAAAAAGGCAGTCTCTACCAAGAGCAATCAAAACGCCTTGGGAATATGAGATTTTTTAGAAGGACATCTGCAAAAGCATCACCAGGCAGGAACTATGGGGAAGGATTGAGCTGCATTTCCTCCACACAGCCCAGGGCCAGGCTGGAGCGGAGCCCCCAAAAGCCCACTCAGATGCCACCTGCACAGAAACATCCATGTTTTGGAGGCTTTTTTTTCTACCTCTTGAACTTGAAAAGTCATGCCCAGCTGAAGCAGAGACAGCTCCCACATGTGTTGCTTGTTTCCCATTTCTGGAAGAGAAGCAAAAATGAAGGCAGGGAGATATGTTGGTTTACACACAGACACTGAGTGCTGGCCTTTTCCACCAGCACGGAGCTCCCTGAATATCAGCCAGCTCTTCCCAGCTGCCTCCAAACATCCCTGGCACATGCAAAATGCTTGCTGTGCACCACAGCAGTGGAGTGTAAATAAAAAAAAGGTCTTGCACAGGGACATGCCAGTGCCTGAGATGATAACTGGTGATGACCCAGAGCACAAGGCTGCAGTGAAGCCCCTGTGCGAGGCTGAGCAGTCAGACCCTCCTTTGGAGCCAGGACTGCCTTCGTTGGGGTTAAGTACATCGGTGTTGTGCGGTGCCAGGGATGCTGGTTTCTGGTGTCCTGGCAGAAAGGGAGGTGGGTGCTGCACCTCCTGGTCCTGCCAAGGGCAGGGTGTCATAGCCTACAGTCAGGGCAATGTGTTTTTGGCTACAGGCAGGGCAGGAGCCTGGGGTTGGCCTGGCGATGGAGGGAGGAGTGTCATCACTGCAGGGACCACAGCAGAGGCCTTTGACTCAGGTTTCTTGTCTTGTGCTAAAAATACCAGCTTTCAACAGGGAAGGTTGACTCTCTGAGGACACCTCAAGATCACAAACAATAAACTCAGATATGTTACCCTCATGCTTTCTTCTTACACATCTGCTCACACAGGCTGACTGCTCTCAGCGCTCTGTTCTTCCCTTTTCTTTCCTTCCTTTCTTTCTCTACGTCCCTTCAAAGGAAGATTAAGCAGCAGGACTTTCTGATGTCCTAATCCTGCCTTTGTGGAGGCAGAAAGCTGGACAAATATCACCTCAATGTTGATATCAAAAGGCTTATTTGAGCACAGTCAAAGTACACGGCCCCCAGGTGGTGCTGGCATCTCCACGGGACCTATGGGGGATTTTGGTGACACAGGGGCTGGTGGCACCACATGCCCCAAACCACCCCTGTGAAACAGGGAAGGCCCCAGCATCACCCAGGGGCGTAACTCAGCAGGTACCTCATCTCCTCCACCAGTTGTCTCCTCTCCCTCTAAAACCCTGGGCAAGATCACACCAGCCACTGCTGCTGCCTGCCTCAGCCTGAGTTTCTGGCTGAGTCAAGGCCAATGAGGGAGGCTGCATTTCTTGCTGGGTAGCCTCTCTCAGCCACCCTGAGCCCACGTCTCTGAAGACTTAAACATTGTTTGCTCAGGAATGTCCATGTTTGATTAGATTTGGCCATGGGTAATAACAGAGTTAAAGTTTCCTAAAGCTGCCTCCTAAGCCTTGGGACTGCAGCAAAGCAGCTGGGCAGGTAAGCTGATCATGTTCCACCGAGGCATGCTGCCCTAACCTGCCCCAAAGTCCTCTCAGCTCAGTTCTGGAGCTCAGTTGTGCTGTACGAGCAATGGTTTTCTGGCTGGTTCTGGCATGGAAGAGGCAAGATGCCTACACCTGGCCAGATCCCTCAGCCTCTTTCCCGAGCCAGCAGCACTGAAAGCACTTGCCAGCACTTTTCCAGAGGCAAAGCCTCCTTAGTTGTCTGACACCAGCCCTTCCACTTCATCTTCACTTCAGCCACCAGCTCTGGTCTGAAACCAGCTTTTTGGTGGGAAGAACAGACAGAAGGTTTGTGTTGAAATTGGTCCTGAATATTCTCCAACCTAGGGCTTGCACGCCCAGCAGCTGAATGGGGATAGCAAGCACTGGCTTCCCTTCTGCTGTTTGCTCTGCAAATAAAGAACTAGCTGGATTTCAGCTGGTGGGTGTGCTTTTGCTCAACCCCACCACAGAAACCACTTTTCTTACTGCCAGGGCTAGATAGAAGGGGCCGAAGGCACACCAGGAGTCCCTGACATGAGGTGACCCTCCATATAGTTCCTTTATGTAGGGGAAAAATCTGTTTTCAAACTTATGTCTGCAGAGAGGGTCCTTTCTCAGGCTTTCGTGAGGGGTTGGAAATGGGGAGGGATGCTGGTCCTTTGCAGCACTCTGCAGAGCCTCCCAGCTGTCCATGGCAGCAAACAGCTCACCTGTGCCAATACGGGTGGCTTTGTCAATAGAGGAGAGCAGGCTTCTGCAGCTCCTCTCCCCATGTGCTACCGGCATATGTCTACACGTTTAACTTTTCTGAGACCAGTTAGAGTTGCTAAAGGTCTTGGAGGCTTTCATGTCTTTTATCTGAGGTGAGGAAGAAGCAGTGCGAGCTATGCCACCTTAACCTTCCAGCTGGATCCCAACCATTTGGAGGACCCAAGGCCAACCTCCTGCCCCCCTTACCCTACAGCTGAGGATGGCAAGGATGCAGGATTGGGTGCAGATCCGGGGGAAGAGATGGAGAAGGGAAGAGCACTCAGGGTGTGCAAGCTCATCGTGAGCTGGGCAAGGGCCTGGCAGCACCAGGCAGAAATCACCAGCCAGGTGTGACAACGAGCTTCTGGTCTTCAGTGAAAGCAGAGAGGGAAAAGAGAACCCTGATCTCTGCACCCTTCGCTTTCAACTTCAACTTGAATGGCCAGGATGAACTCTTTCTGTACACCCGTTTAAGGGTCTTTGCACGTGATGCCAGGTTTCACACTCAAAAGAGAAAGCAAGAAGTGTCCATTCTGTGCATACATTTTGCACCACCTCTCCCCCTTACTCCAGATCAAGGAAAACCATCTACATTTCCTTAAATTGAATGTAATCACCACTTACCTGCTCCCAGACTATTTACTGTGGGCAAAGAGCCAAAATGGCAGAGCCTGACGAACTGAATAAAAACCGTTGAAGAAGATTTGCCCAGTTGTGGCAAATCTCAGCCTCCTGGTATCCTGTTAGCACCTAGGTGCGCTTCCTAGAAGCCCAAATCTGCTGCTCAGCTTAATAGATCTCCTTGTTTTCAAGTTTTAACTCAGAGGAGCCAAGAACTTGTTTAAGGAAAGGTCAAGGCAATAAACCCCAGATTGTTTATGTACATAAACAGCCCTGGGACATAACATGCTTTTCTTACTCTGAGCCTTTTCTGATGCAGCCAGAACGGGCAATTAAAATCAAACACCTGCAAAACTATGGCAACACTTGCAGCATAGCTGGCACCACTGTATCCGCTAGCCTCATCCTGCAATAAAAACTCCATCCCTGCTCAGATATGGCCAAAAATGAAATCCAATGGAGAAAAACTCATCTGAAAAGCAGGACTGGAAGAGGCAGTCCCATGCTGCTCAAGCAGAGAGCTTGGCCAGCAGCACAGCCATGCTCGCCCCACGGAGAAATACCCATTATGTGAGCATGTCCTGTCACATTTCTATGCAGAGTTGAGGCTCACATTTAACTTGGGCTCTTCCTTATACCTGGTTTCAAACCCCCCATATTCATACGGTAGGACCTGGGGGCACAGGACCAAAACATCCCTGGAGAGTTTCTCTCTGCTTTCCCAAGGCTGACTATCTAAGCGGGAAAAATCTTCACCACTTTTGGGTGCTTTCTGAAGGCATCGCCACACGCTGCCACATGCTGCCATCTCCAGACAGATGGGAAAAGGTCAGGCAGCCCATATGCTAAGTTAACACCCCTGCGGACTAAAATATTAGTTCCTGCTATTGGTCAAGGGAAATCACAGGTGCCCTTCCTCCTCCTCTCCTCTCCTGCTACATGCTCATAGCAGGGACACCATGAGCCCCCCCTGTGCCTGGTGATGCACAGATATCATGAATTACAGCTGTCCATCCCAAAAGGAGGTAAAATGGTGAGCCCAACTGTCTAAACTGGAACTTGGCCAGAGACTGGTAAGGTAAAAAACCTTACATGGCATCCAAACACAAGCAGCAGACAGAAGCTGGAAGCACACACGCTGCCTAACCACCCCATGCATGGGGGCACGAGCACCACCCTGCCCACTCACTGGCAGCGGGGGTCCCCGGGGGGGGTTCCCAGTGTGCTAGATGTGAGAAAGCTCTTTGCACCCACATCATCTCTTGGATTGGTGATGCTGGGTATGACCCAGGGGAATAAAACCTGTTTCAGCTGGGAAGAGAACAAGTGAGGAGTGAAACCAAAAAGACCAGGGAAATCCCAAGGACCATGTGGAGGCATTCTGTGGAGGGAAAACTTCTCCTCTTTGGGAAAGCCTGCTCCTGTTTTTGGCTTGCCTTATTTACAAACCAGTGGATTTCAAAGCTCCAAAGCATGGCTGGATTTGTGTTATCGTCAGCACACAGCTCTAAACACCACATTGTTTTAAGATCCATCCCCGGGACAACTGTGGGGACTATTCAAAAATTCCTGAAGTTTAGGAATTCTTGGGAACACAGACAATTCTACCAAAACAGCAGGTATCCAAAATAGCTCTGGTTCTTTGAAACCTGACCACCATTTGAGATCCTCAGTCCAGAAAGAGCCATGAAGATGCCCCTCACAGAGAGCTGAGATGCAGGTCAGCATAACCCTGTAACACACCAGAGAAAAACAAGTGCCTGGGTGACCCTGGAGAGAAAGGTTCATTCACACTCAGACACAGTCCACCTTGTAAAAGCCTCACAGCAAGAGTTTTACCTCCATTGCTTCATTAATGGTGCCTGGTTTGGGGGATTGTCCTTACACTTCATTTGCAAGATTGGAGGGACGAAAACCCCCATGTCCGCGGCTCTCTGTGCTGCAGGAAGAAGAGGCAGAGCATGTTTGAGTAATCAGGAAGGGAAAGTCAAGTTTAAGAGACCTCATCCTCCAGAGCTATTTTGGGTAATATTTGAATATATTTGTAGGTCTGCTGTTCTGGTAGGATCATCAGTGCTCTAGAGAACTCCTAAACTTCAGGACTTTTGGCCTTGGTCCCCTCAGTTAGACCTGGTATGGGTTTTTAAATAAGAGCCATTCTTTCACCTCTGCACAGCTGGTGTGCTGCATTTTAAACGCCATGCAGGGAGGAAAGGTTGCTTCCTCCTGCGGCTGCCGAGCACCTGGGTGCACGCTTAGCTGGGCAGAGCCCTGGGAGCTGCGGTGTCTCATCCTCCAAGCGGCCATCCTGCTTCATCCTGCTTCCCCACGCTCCCAGCCTGAAGCAACATGCTGCTTCCCCAAATGTAGATATTCATTGGAAAGAAATGGTAACAGGGAAAAAAGGTGGTGGTGGAGCGATTTAAGGTACAGCTGGGCAGATGAGGCTGCAAGGGAATTAGGGAATTAATGATGCTCTAGCAGCTTGAAATCTGCTGGTCCAGAGATGAAACTTTAAGACGCTCTTGGCAAGCATGGGGAAAAGACAGCCAATGCCACCTGCTGGAGACAGCACTCTCGGAGACCCAGATTCATGGCACCGGTTAAACCCGTGTTTCTCAGTCACACCCAAAAAATCTCTCTTCTGAACCTTGAAAACCTGACCCCATGCCTGGGGGTCCGAGACCTCGGACACCCACAAGCACAGCCCCTCTGCCATCGCGAGGCATTGTTTCCTTTCCCCCAGGTTCCCAGTCTCCATTCCCCCGTTTGCCTTATCTGACAGCTAATTATCATTCCAGGGGTAATTGCTGGGAGAGCCATATGGGATCCATAAAGCGCTAATGCAGGGGGACTTTTTTCTAAAGAATCACAAGACCAGAGAAGTCCTATATATTATTGTTGTTGTTATTGGTATGATTGTCACTGCTGTAATAGCAGCCAAAATGGCCAAATTAGGTTGCGAAAACCGTTATTGCTGTGCAGACACAAAGACAAGGTTATTGTCCCTGAAGCCTTTCCAATTCTAAGAGGTTTTTAATTGGGAGGAAATAATATGTTCACAAGCTCTAATGAGAGAGTTACAGAATAAACTCAGACCTAAGGGGAGGGAAGGAGGAGAGAGGTGAAGCCTCAGTGCAGAGACCTCCATGAAGGGACAAAATAGGGAGCAGCCGCTGCCGTGGCAGCAGATCCAGGAGGGGCTCAGCACTTCTGCATGCATGTATGTGTCAGTTATCTAATAAGCCATTCCTTAGGCTCCAGTGATACTGCTACTTATACCATAAATTCAATGATCTTCCTTTTACTGGTCATTAATCTGTTTCGTTTCCTGACAATTTTATACTCTTTTGATAAACTATTTGTCTAACCGCTTGGAAGAAACAATGTCAAAAGCTGTACCTTAGGCGTTTGCCCAACTAATGAAGAAAATCCATCACCAGGAGAGTTTATCTATTGCTTTGCTGGATGTAAATAAAACGTCAGGCTAATTTACTTCCATTAATCTTAAAGGCCGTCGCTACAATGATACTTCTATGTCACAGTGGACTTTCTTCCTTTTCCACATAAATATTTAAGCAAGTACTGAAAGGATAAATAAATTGCCTTCTAAAAGCTGGATTATTTTTATAGCCAGTGATTTACCAATACATTTGGATTTACTTGCTAGCTGTTGCCTTTCAGGCAGCAGCCGGCGATGCTTCACCCACATGGGCATGGAGCCACTTGGACAGTTCTTGCTGAGCATCTTGTGGAGTCTCTGAGTGCTACCCCTGAGTGCCACCCCACCGGTGTCATCCTCAGACAGGGGGTGGCTTCAGTGGGTGCTCGGGCTGCTCTGTAAGGTCTGTACGGGGCTGCTGCAAAGGCTATTTGGTGTGCTGTGGCTGCAACGGGCGGCTCTGGAAGTGGCCCTTAAATGCAGCAAAAAGGCATTTAGTCTATGGAGGGTGAGGCCACCAAAGCACTGGAGCAGGCTGCTGGGGGGCATTCAGGGGTCACCGGCTCTGAGGGGTTAAGAACAGGCTGAACAGGAGTTGTGTGCCTGTGGGGAGCCTGGGGGGTGCCTGTGTGCATGGAGGGAGGTGCATGCATGTGTGTCCACACATGAGTATCTGCGTGTGTGTGCAGGTGGGCGAGCGCAATCGTGGGTGTGTGCATGCCCATGGGTGGGGTGCTGTGTGTGTGTTTGCATGCATGCACGAGTGTGCATGTGTTCAGCTGGTTGGAGCTGATTTGGTCCCTGCCTTCCTTCCCCCGGCCCTATTTTCTGTGTGCAGCCTGTTAAACACATGTCACTTGGATCACTGTGGAAAGAAACAGATTCCTCCTTGTGAAGCCCCACGAGGGTATGTGCCCATGCTCTCAAACACTGTTCCCTGAGCGCTGACAGCAAGCAGCACACTCCTGGGGTGCCAAGGGTGGGCACGAGGGTGCCGCAGGGATGCCCTCCTGTAAGGAGCCCCGGCAGGAGCACTGCCTGGTGTCTTGGGGAACACCTTACAGGCGTTTCCAGCAGCTCTTTAAGTGACAAAGGGAAGAATAAGGCAGAGGACAGCTGCATTGGGCTCTTTTTGGGTGATGTGTGGAGCAAGCAGCACCTCTTGCCCATGCTACTGGACCTCTGGGGGCACTTGCCTGCAGACGGCTCCACTTTCCCAACAGTCTTGCCTCCTTACTGCTCCTCTCCTCCATCTGGTCACCAGTGACACTAGCAAGAGCATCCTTGGTAGGATGGGGGTTGAGTTTAATTGCCTCCACTGGGATCCACCCTCACGTCAGCTCTTGCAAGGCCAGGGAAGGTGCCTTAACTTGTTTCTCCACTGTTTTTTCCCTTGCTTAGCTGCTGCTGTCTTCTTAAAGCCAAAGCACTCCTGCCTCAGCACCGCAGCCAACTTGGACCGTGTCCTTCTTTTGTTATCCCACCCCAACATGATGGTGCCTGGTGAAATTTGGTTAAAACAGCATCACTGCTGAGATGAGATCTTGCTTGTCAAGCATGGCCCTGAGTGAATTTTTATAACTACACTATAAAACCATAAAAATAAGTTTATCATAGGAAATATGACACATTCATAGCTGGAGCAAACTGAACCCAACACTACATGGTAAAGGCTGATATAAGAGCAAGGACTTCTCTGAATGGTCATAACCATTGTTCAAAGCCTCTGTGCTTTTCTGGCTACATAAAAAAGTCCATGGAAAAAATGACTAATTACAGGAGGCTAATGATCAGTCTCAGCAAGATCATGACTTTTGCCTCTCTCATTTATCCATACATGGCTCTTTGTTAAATCAAGAGTGATTTTTATTCACATGTGTAACTGCTTACAGATGTTCCCATATGTGTTTAGCCAGCAAACTCACGTTACAACTAAGAAAATGTAAAAAAAACTAGAAAAATCCCCACTACCTTGTGCAATGTTAAGGTCAAGCAGCTGCAACCAGAAACAAGGCAAAAACTGCTATTCCAGCAGAGCAAAGTCTACAGCTTTGGTCACCACACAGTCCCCCACCTTCCTCTAGATTCTTGCTGAGAACTTGGCTTATGTGGGATGAAAACATCTCTTTTGATGAAATTTCTCATTTTAATGAGAAAAACAAGACTGTGACTGATGCTACACATCCGAACCAATGCTCTTGTTACCATGTAGCTCTTCACATCATATTTTCTGGATTTAATTAGGTTACATTTAGTCTCCTTTATTCATATAAAGCTGTACTTGGACACGGCTTTTCACGGGACCCAGGATGAGTTAGTTTGTTCTTCATGCTTACAGGCCTAAGCTCACCTCCTGATAATGGATCCCCATGATTTGGGCTTTAGCAGGGCTACCCTGACAGACATCCATCCCATGGCACAGCAAACAGGGTGGTAACTCATGAAGTGGAGAGAGTGCTGGGGAAAAGGCTTTTCCTGAATAACTGGAGCACAGGACTCCAGGAAGATCCTGCCAGCGCTCTGGATGCTGATGTACCCACAATGCTGAGTGCTGACACTTTCTAAGAACACTTGTGCTTGATGATTCATGTCACCCATGCCTCACTTAATCTTCTCTTCAGCAAGAGGAAAATGGGAAAAAAAGGTAATTGCTTGCGCTTATCAGCATGGGTGATAAGAACGCTCACAGACACTAAAACTGACATGGAGCTGAGGAATGGAGCAGGGAAGGCATCAATGTCCACCTTTTCTGCCTCTCCCACTACATGGGTGGCCATTTTCTCCAAAGCTAGGGCAATGGGACAGCAGCACAGCACAGGTGCCCATGCTCGTCTCACTGAGACTTTCCAAAGGCACAAGTGACTTGGGGTGCCTCAAGCATACAGGTTCCACATGTAGCACTGGAAAAATGGAGGGCTGCTCCCTGAGGCCCTTTTAAAAAGCCTTCTCCTGGTGGCAAACCATCACCCCACAGTCTGGGAACTGGACGCTCCTGGCAAGCAAACACTGACTGCACGTCTCAGCTGGGAAACACACTGCAGAGAGAGAGAGGCTCTGACAGAGTCCATCCCTGTATTTTTTTCCTCCTGTTCATTTTGCCTTTGAATTATCTCTCAGCCCTGACACTTGAGAACCTGCCTGGCTGGGATGATGTTACACCCCATCACAGTGGGCGGCTCGGCAAGAGCCTAAGGGCTGACAGGAGCAGGGTGGACTCTGCCAGAGGTGCCAGCATGCTCAGAAAGCATTTTTCACTTGATTGCTTTCTGCTGAAATAGCCTGGCATTTTTGTTAAAAGGTATATTTGCAAGCCTTGGAAAAAGTTTCATGTAGCCATCCTTAAGAGAGCAGGCGGGAGCACTTTTTACAAGTGGCAGAGCTTGGGGTAGGTTTGCCTTTTAAGCCCCTGACAGTGAAGGGAAAGAGCAAGTGAGATATTTAACTCTTCAAATCCCACATTCAAAAGGCACTTTGACAGTGGCCCAGACCTGCCAAGGTGCGGCACACAGCACACAAGGCCTGGCACAAGGCACACAGCACATGGCACACAGTGCTCGCCAGGGATGGCACCATGGGCTCCCTGATGACAGCTGCTGCCAGGTGCTGCTTGCAGTGCCCGGTCCTGCATGGCCCCAGCTCTGGTCAGTGGCTTAGACTCACTCCCAGACACACCTCACCATCACCACCTCTGTGGGGGGAAAGACAGAGCTCAGCTAGGGTGACTTGTCCCTGCTTAATCCACTTTTAGAAAGCTTCCCTCTGTTTTCCCCCATGTCGATCCAGCCTCTCTGCCTGTGATGTTTTGGAAACAGCAAAGGCATCATCAGAAAGCCCAGTGCAAGCCATGGAAAGGCTGCCAGTGACATCCCCCAGCCTTCAGCAGTGCCTCTTGCTGCTTCTTTAACCCTTTCCAGGGTTCCCGTAGGCTGTTCAACTCTCCAAGCCTCCAGTTTTCGAAGTTTCTGGGATGGGGGGGTGAAGGCACCCAAAAAATCCTATGGATGTGCCCCTCCTTTGAAAATCCATGCTGAGACCATTACTTGATAACTACTGCCTTTCTCAAGCAGTGGAGGGTTGTTTCAGGAGATGTGTCCTCCTCCTTCTCTCTCCTGCTCTCTGATCCCATCTCCCTCTGCAGGGCATCCTACAAGGCGGACACACACAGACATTTTGAAGAGCCAGGTACCCACATGCAGTCTCACATCGCAAACGCCGAGGGTGTGAGGTACATCCTTTGCTGCTGGGATTTGCAAGGCAGGCATGCTGTGCTGGACGGAGGCTGGTTCAGCATGGCGAGTCCTCAAACACCGTCAGGCCGTGCTCCTGGAGGTACCGCAGCAGGATGCGTGCCCGCCTGTCGATGGTCTGAAGCAGGGGTCTCAGGCCCTTGGCACCGCCTTGGCTCTCCCAGAGCTCCCGGTCCACACGCAGCGACTCCAGCAACAGGCTCTGCAACCTGCCTGACCGCAGCATGGCCACTGCCGCCGCCGGGAAGCTGCAGCAGAGGAGCAGAAGAGAGAGGGAGGAAAAGGGTCACCCAGGGAAGGCCAAGCAGGGAGGAGGGGAGCCCCAGGATCAAAGGCCACCCTGGTGCTTCAATAAGAAATGCATATCCACCCGGAGGAACACGGGATAAGGAGCCTCCTGCTTAAAACTGCCCACGGTGAGCATGCAGGACAGCTGCATCAGAAATGGATCCAAACGAGCTCCAAATCAAGGGGCCTATAGCGTGCCAAAATGCCTGACAGGCAATGACGCAAGAAACACTGAAATACCTGATTATTAGTTATTTTTGTGCAGCTGCCAATTAGAGAGGGAAAAATAGGCTTTTGAGACTGCCATTAGCCACCCAGAGCAGGATGAAGAGCTAGTTTCAGGGCAGGGGCATGTGTGACGGGTTTGCAAGCCCACCCACCTGCCCTGTTCGGGGTGGGACATGGCCCCGCTTCACAGGGGTGCCTGACCTGGGGGGCCAGGAGTGCCACGAAGCCGTGCACGTGGGGCTGGTGTCCATTCTGCGTGTGCAAGCTCAGTCCTCACCCGGGCTGTGTCCCAAGGAGGGTGCACATTGCCCTTCCTACCTGTCTATGCCTTGCAGGAGCCTGAAGTTGAGCTTCTCCTCGGGGTGCTGTGGCCTGCCTGCGTTGTCGATGAACACCAGGCGAGACGGTGCACTCCTCCGGACCTGCCAGCGGGACGGGAAGGACAAGTCCGCTTGCTGTGGGGAATCACCCTTTGAGGGTTTAGGCTGTTTTTTTAATGCATTCAGAAATTCTGAGAGCATTTGGGGTCCAGTGGCTGCTAAAGGCCAGGTCACCCTGTGCCAAGACACCTTTCACCATGGACTCAGCGTGACCTTGGGACCTACATGCCCTTTTGCTGCCACCTCAGCCCTGCAAACACCTCCCAGGCACCTTCATCTTAGCCCCAGAGCAGCCCCTGGGGAGTGGGGGCACATACCAGGATGTGGACCAGGACCAGCTCCTCTGGGTTTCGGCACTTCTCGTGCAGCATCTCCTCCATGCAGGGCTCAGAGGGATCTGGCTGAAACCCACAGCAGTAGCGGTCCAGGCGGTCATGAACCTGTGGAAGATATTTGGGGACCTTAGCAGGGACAGGGGCCTGGGACAGGGACATCTGGTTGTCCAGAAAGAATTCTGAGAGGAAAATAAAGAATTTCCAAGGATTCTCAGTAGACGTGAGATGGAAAAGCTGCATACATTGATGAGTGAGAGAGAGGCAGGGAAGTATTCTGAAGCTGAACTGACTTGCAAAACTCCTTTGGCTTGGAGAAGAGACCAACAAAGGTGATGGTGACAGGCTTTCCTGACAGTGCTCAGACACCTTCTGCACCTGGTACTTCCACACTTTGTATTTGCACAGAGTGAACGATCATGCTTCCAGCTGAAACCAAGGGGAGACATACACAGCGAAGAATGTAAGAAAAAAAAAAAAAACAACCCACCCAAGGAAACCTAGGTTTTGAAACCTCATAAAGAATTTTTTTTCTCAGGCCAAGTCTTGGTGCACTGGATTATGGTTCCAGTCACATGCACACCCTTTCATCCATCCCTGTTGTAACCTGAGCAGTTCTCAATGGAAAGATGAATGGAAAAGGATTGGCAAGGGAAAAAGCAATCTGTGCCTTACACAGAGCATGCCTGACATTTAAGTTGGGCCACGTTGACTTGTTTTAACTACATTTGTGTTTAATAATTTGCAGGCGCTGCTAAGGCTCTGTGTTGTCAAGGCTGTCAAGCCCCCCCCTGCTTTCCCACCTCAAATCCCTGCAGAAACCCTGGTGCTGCTTGGCAGCTTCCAGTGTTTCAAACTCACCCTCAGAGGGATGAGGGACTTTTAAAAGACATAAATCTCTGTCATACCCAGCTTCAGTAACTCTTCCTCAGTATTCATGAAGCTTCCTCAGCTTTATCAGAAGCAGTCAGCACATCCTTTGCACTGACCTGTGGGGCTGACAGGACCTCACTGGTTGTTGACAGCCCCCCCCATGGCTGCGTGTTGCTACGACTATGTAAGGGAGCTGGGTCACTGCCTCCAGCTCTGGAGGCCCGTTTGCAACATTACAGCAAAACCCCCTCATATATACATAAAAATATCCCTTTAAAAGTTATAAATATATTTAAAATTTTAATATGTATATATATATTATATATAATATATTTAAAAATATATAAAATACATATAAAATATATAATATATATAGAAAATATATAGAAAATATAGAAAATATTTTCCAGTTGCAGCACAAAGGCATCCAACTCGCTTGATGGCTTGGGGTTGCTGGTGCCAACTGGGAGGCAGGGCTGGGGTGCAGAGCGGCTCCTGGAGCTGCCAGAAGGGTGGGAGCAGGTCTCAGGTGAGCCCAGAGAGATCTACAGGTGATGTCTACCCAGAAGACAAGTGACCCACAGTGGCTGCCTATTCCCCTCACCCTGATAATTAGCAAAAATTATCAATTACAGGCTGTGCTTTGAAAGAGAGTTCAATCTGAACCCCAACACTAATCAAGCACTGAAGAAGATGTTGCACACAAAGTTTGATTTCCTTGGCCATTATATTCATAACTCTTTGAGAAGCAAGATTAGTCCCACACCAGAGGCTCTTAAAAAATATCTAGGTTTTCTGAGATTTAATGAAACACTTGGGTCAGCATTTCACCATCAGGACACTCACTAGTTAAAAGTGCTAGAGCATCTTTTGACACGAAACACATTGAAGCAAGAGGAAACATCACATTTCCTCCATGCCTCTCCTTGGTCTACCTACAGGAAAACTCAGCACACCAGTTTCTCTCACACGTTTTGTTGTTTTTCCAGGTTGCACAGAAGGTGAAGACAACCTGAGGTGACTTACAGAGACTTTAATTGGGCTCAGACCTCCACTCACCCACCCACAAGTGCTTGTGAAACTGAGGTGGATTGGTGCTGGACCTGTGGAGGTGTGAGGTGCAGGCTGGACCTGGTGTCCAAGTAGGGCCCCAGAAGACGAACCAGCCAGTTTTGTGGAGATACTGAGAGCGTCACTGGCGTGTTGACAAGCACTCCCTCCCCCTGGTCCTTCCCATGTTGTTTATATTAATTTCTCCTCGTCAAAGTCTACACGGCTCTAATGAATGGGACGTTAAGTCTTACTGCTGGAACACAAATACATGAGCCACACATTCTCCTATCGAAGCTCAAACACTGTGAGAAGCTCATCTTCAGCCCCTCTTTGGTCCCACATGAAGTTTGGCCACCCCAGAGCATCCCCTTGGGTCAGACAGGGCTTTTCAGCCATGACTCAGCCTAGGATGGCTTCCCCTAGGGAAACCTTCCAGCTGGGAAGCGGGTGACAAAGGGCAGGGATGCAGCTGCAGGGCTTTGGAGCTGGTGCATTGTTGGCCCTTCTAAAGTGCAGGACAAAGCCAGCAGCAGCTGCCCCATTTCCACTGGCCTCGGCGTTTTGCCCCTGGTAAAGCTTTGCACTGAAAGGGATGTTACCTTATGGCAAACATCAAAAGAAATCAACATAGAAGAAGCCTAGTTTTAAGGCTATATGTCAATACCAATGTACAGCAGGGCTCAAAGCTTGCAGCCTCTCCTTCCCCAGCAAGGGCTGTGAGAGGCTAAAGCCATTTCTGAAGGATGCTATTTCACTGCTATAACATGCTGTTGGTTTGGTGTCTCTTTACCTTTACATGACTTTTCTTCATGGAATGCTCCCATTGGAGTTATCGAGGAAAAACTGTGGATTGCCCTTGGATTTATTCATTGCACAGTTTTAGCCCTCCAAGGGAAAGTCTCCTTAAAACTAGATACTTTCTGCTGGAGACTCAGCCTTTCCATTGCTCTTGACAGCATTTTGGCCTGGGGAAGGCAAGAGATTTGGTTAATCTTCTCATTTCTCTGGTTGTTTCAGCTAAAATATTTCCAAGCCCAGCTAGGACTGCTCCACCTCTGCCAGCCATAGTCTGAGGTTATAAAGATTAATGGTCAGGCTTTGCCAAAAAAAGAGAGAATAATGAGAACATATATTTTAATAGTCGGTTTTCATTTCTTATTTTAATACTTGCCCTTTCAGGCAGTTTCCCCTTGTCTGATAACCAAAGCTCCAGCCTCAAGATCCCTAAACAGGATTTTTTCCATAAAAATCACTTTTGCCTCGTCACAGCTGCCCTCTAAGAAACGATAACTCTCTGGGACGCTGTCGTAATCCCTCATAGCAGCAGGGTATGATTTTCCAGACAGAAGATTAAGCACTGTTAATCCCAAGGAGGAGGAGAAAAGCAGTGCTGTATGAAGGGGCAGGGCTCCTGATTGCCAACGCCAGCAGTGTGTCCCCAGGGTTGGATCTGATGGGGCTAATGCAGATCACCCTGTTTGTCCCTAGGGATGCCCCATCCCGAGCCTCTGCTGGCATCCATGCAAAGTGGAGGCAGTGGAGCTGCACTGGGAGAAAGCTTGGCCACATGGGAGTGGACCTGCTGCATCTGAAACCTGCCTGTGTTTCCCCTGCAAGTCCCAAGCACAGACCATGCTCAGGCCAAACTGCTCCTGCACAAAGCTCTGCAGCTCCCCGTTAGCTAATGACTAAAAATACATTCTGAGAAACCGCAGCCTATGCAACCCCCCCAGAGAAGGAGACCACGGTCAGACAAGGTGGGCACAGGCACAGGGGGACCTGGGTGGCACAACTGGTGGGACCAGTGGTCTCCATCACCCCAGTCCTACCTGAAGAAGAAAGTCAAAGAGGGCCAGGCGGCTCCACTCGCCGTGTGGGATGCTGGAGCAGGGAGTATCCTCGGATACCGATGTCAATCCGTGGGGCCGCAGCATCTCCTGGTACTGCAGCCACCTCAGGGCGCAGGAGTTCTGGTCATTGTTGGCATCCTCTAGGTGCTGAAGGTCAGGTGCCCACCAGATGATGGGTCGCAGGGAGCCGTCGGTGTAGCTGTAGGGCAGGAGGTGGCTGGTGAAGCGCCGGGCCACGGCGGGCAGGCTGCGGTTCAGCCCTAACACTCTGTCCAGGTGGAAGGCCAGCACCTCATAGAGGTCCCCAGGGCGCTTGATGAGCCCGCAGCGCCCGTCCCCGCAGTCCCCCTCCGGGCTGGCTGGTGAGACATCCTTCTCAGTGTCACCCGCGGCCCGCAGCCCCACTCGCAGGACCTGCCCGTGGGCTGGGATGCGGGTTTTGGAGACCACCTGCCCACAAGCCAGCAGCCGCATCTTCTGGAGGTCGTCATCGGAGAACCACGGGGGAGTATCCCCCGCCACCCCCCGCCGCCGCCTCCTGCCCCAGCCAGGGGGCTCATCCCGCCGCAGGCGACTGAGGGGTACAGGGAGCCTTTTGCTGCGGGCTCGCTCCCTGGATAAGGGGGTGGCCGCCTCTCGCTGGGGACCTGGGGGGGACGATGCTGGCAGCGGGTGGGGGGTGCGGTCCAGCGGTGGGAGCAGGCAGGCCAGGGCCAGCAGGGCCAGGGCCAGCAGCACCCCAAGGGCTGCCGGGGCGGGGGGCTTCAGCCCCATCCTTCGCCACAGTCGCTGGGCCTGTGGAGAGAGAAAGGGAAAATGTTACCAGAGGTCCCCACATAGTGCTATGGCCACGGATCCAGACCCCTGTGCCCCCCATCCCAGGCAGAGCTCTCAATAAGCTTAATGGGGTTTGCTTTGAAGGAGCAGCCCCTCTGCTTGTGTGCTCCCTGGGAAAGGTGTTCCCCAAGCACTACACTGCCTCCACAGCACTGTAGCAGGAAAGGTACAGCTGGTGGCATGATTTATGCTAGAAATTAGCCACAGTCCCTTCAGAAGAAGGTCAGAGCAAGGGCTGCCCTGCCACAAATGCTGCCATGCCTGCAGTGCTGATGTACAGGATCACCTTATGGGCAATAAGTTCTTCATGGTCAAATATTTTGCTTTAAAGATTCAAGAAATTAAAAAGAAAAAAATAAAATAGACCGAACCAGAGCAAATTCCTGGTTGGATATGAACCTTTTGCAGTTGCTAAGAGGTTTTTATCTTTCAGACCTTACTCTGGGCACCCTCAGTGTTTCCTATCCTGGTTGCACACTGAACCCATAACCTGGATCTCCACACCCTCATCCACAGGACGTCTCAATATGTGCCAAAACTCAGTCCCTGGAGCTTTGCCCATCACTGTGTCTGGCAAAAGCAAGGCAGCTCCAAGTGCCAGTCAGGAGCTGTGACAGCCTGTATTTAAAAAGGATGCAAACTGCTGTATCTGAAACCTAAAATATTCTGATTCCCAGCACCAAAGAACTGCCTTTAGATGGCTGCTACTGGGTTTTGGTGTATATATCTTTATGTACGCACCTTTTTATTTTTTCCCCCCCTTTTAGTCATACTTTCTACTCTGAACAGACTTATAAAAAATATACAGGCTGGAAAGGCAGTTATAAGCAAATACTGTTACAAGCAAATACAAGTCTCCCCACATTGCTAAGCTCATATCTCCCCTTTGTCCTAGAGCAATCCCATGCGTACAGCTGGGGCTGCCCTGAGCACAGCACCTCCTCATTCAGGGTGAGGCAGAGGGATGCAATAAGGCAGCACTGGGAGATCCTCCCAGCCCACCCCATCCCTGGGCCGCACTGCAATCGTGCCATGCTCACCTGGGCTTGGCAATCTTAACACATTTTGTGGTGGCTGAAGTGTCAAAAGGCCCCTTGGTGCCATCTCTCTGCTATACAACAGGCTTTTCCAAGTGGCTTGAACCCCTGTTGGAAGTCAAGGCAATGTTTAAGTAGATACCTTTTTTTGCAATTATTTATTTTGGAAGCACAAATATATCCATGGCAGACACAGTGGGACAATATATTGCCAAAGAAGGGATAAGAGGTTGTTTCTAAGAGGAAAAGCTTGAAAAAAAGAGAGCTAAAAAGCTGGGAAGGTGAGAGCCAGCAGCCAGAATAACTTCCAGAAGGCAGCTAGGAGAGCAGAAGCATTCCCAGACACTGGGCTTTTAGGACCACAGGCTCCCACCGCCTGCAGGGACCCGCCACCAGCACGACTCCAGCCTCAAAGCTGCCCTGGGCAACATCAGCACATGAGCCCCTTCATAAGCTGATCCAGCGCTATTCTAAAATCCGTCAGGTTTCGTGCCCTCACCACAGGGAAGCTGCTTCAACTGGCCCAGCGGTGAGGAACCACATCCCTACCAAAACCACTACATCAGTCGAGGTGGATAAGAGGAGCCACAAAGCCACCAACTCACTGGCAGCCCCCATGGGGATTTTCCTTCAAGGTCTCCCTCTCAAGGACTGAGCAGATTTAATGCAGCTTACAAGAGCTAGTGATGGTGCATTTGGAGTGATTCAGCTTTACAGCTCTCATTTAACTGTTTCTCTCCCAGAAAGACAATGTAGTGCAGCAAAATATATTTGCCAGGTCAAATTCTCTGCTCACACACGGCTTACACCAGCCTCTGCCAGGAGCCCAGGCTGTCTGGTGTGGGGCTTCGGGACCTGCCAGGGTACTCCCTGTTTTAGCTCTCCCTTAGAGCCCTGGAGTGAAAAGGAGATAGTCCAAGGTGATACCATTCAGAGTGATGTCCTGTCCTAGATAACAGGCAGGCTTATTCAAGGTTTGGTATTAACTGTCCCAGGCATCATAGTACACAGCTAAATTATTGCCTTAGGCCCCCTTTTGACCAGGGGATGAGCATGAATACCCCTGAGCAGCCCTGAGGGGCAGCAGGACATCTGTCAAGTGGCTGGTTGTGATACCTCCCCAGTGCTCTCCTGCCTGGATGGAATAATAATTTGCTGTGGAACCACAGCCAACACATACTGGCACAGGCAACACCCAAGCTCAGCTACCCAAAATCTTCATGCCCTGCATTTCAAGCAAGTCCTGCAGAGTGCAGACACACACTTATTCCTAAGCAACCCAGGTCTGGCATCCTGAACAAGAGTTTAGGGGATGTGCAATGTCTAAATCATAGTTTAAGCATGGTAAAATAATGCTGTGGCATAAAAAGGCCAGATCCTGATATCCTGATATCCCTACTCCTTTCAAATCATTCCTGTAAGTACTTCACAATCTGTCCCTTCAACCTCAAAACACACTGAATTACTGCAATGACATCTATGGAGTTAATCCTGATGGACAGGATTAACGGTAAATCTCAGTACTCCCATCTGCATCCAGCTGAGTTCCCTTCCCAATCCACTTTTCCATGGGCAACTTTTCCCAGTGCCTCCCCTATCCCACCCTTCTGGAGAGACACAGCCCACACTGCTCTCACCAACACCCCCCCACCCGCTG
>NW_020799095.1:7582394-7591649 GCF_003259725.1 Athene cunicularia | reverse complement strand
CCCCCCCCCCCCCCCCCGCCGTAATCCTCTTCTTCTGAATGAAGGATTTACAGGGTGAGCGTTTTTGTTATCCACCCAATAATAAACCTTGGTCACTTACACCATCTCTGGGCATGCAAAGAGCCTGGCTGCCAAAAATCCAAGTATCCTGGGGAGGGGTGCATGCAGGAGGCATTTGAGAACCTTGGAAATACTGCAGGAAAAATCCTTTTTAATCCACAGCTGGAGAGCAATGGATGCCAAATGGATGGTAACGATTGCCAGGATTTTAATGTCAAGTCAGTTTACAGCCCAAATGGTTAAGGAAACATTATTGGCCAAACCCACTTTGTCTTCTCTGTCAGTGAGCTCAGGTTTGGGCACTGCAAGTTAGAGCTTCATTTCTTTCCCACCCCAAACTTGAAATCCTGCGCTGTGAAGCTGGGCGAGGATCACCACAGGCTCCCTTCCCCAGCCCTGTTCAGGATTTCCCTGCCACATCAACAATAAAAAGAAAATAAAGTGCAAGTACAGTCTCTGTATTATTTCTGGCAGTTGATATTGTAAATTTTATAATAATCTAGATGATGGAACATTGCAGAAATAATACTGTATTTACAAGCCCAGGGTAAATACTTTTCCAAAGAGACTTTCTCTGAACCCAAGCTGTAAAAAAATGTTGCAGTTTAAGCTATGGCTTCAATTCAACCTGAAATGCAAACCATACGTACAGCTCTGCTTTGCCAGTCTGACATACTGACAGTACAGCACGTCTTCGCTACAAATTAGATCCATTTCCCACCGGACAAGCTACAGGCAAAACCCATAAAAAGGCTTAAGAGAGGTACTGCTTGTTCCAAGATGCCAATAAGTAAATAATATATATCCTTGCTCATCAGAGGGACATACAGCACAGCCCAGGCTCCCAAAGGCACAGTGGAGTGCCTGTTCAGCCTGGTCACTCAGGGATAAAACTTTCTAAGGGTGGTTCGAAGAGTTTTATCTTTGACATTGTATTCCCGGGACGCTTGAACCCTGGCAGAATTTGAAGCAGAGAAGCCTGTTTTCAATTTCTTTTCAAAGCGCATCAATTTGGCTTTCTTGAGCTTGAAAGAAAAGAAAACCCCAAACTTCATTATCCAAGAATGTACGAAACAGCCCCAAAAAATACAAACGTGCCATGGAAATACGTGGCCTTTAAAAGAGGGATGGATCCCTGCCCTTCTCTGGCATCACAAGGAGTGCTCCTACCCCTGCACCAGTGCTGCCAGACCCCTCCAGCAGTAAATCCCACTGTCCCAAAGAGGTGCCCAAGGGCGCCAGGATGGCTCAGCCATGGCCATGTCCCTCCTGGCTACTTGCCTGCCCTAGGTTCCCAAGCTCAGAGGATTTTGCCAAAGGTCTCCAGTGAGCAGGTTAAAAGTAGGTTTATGCATCTATCTGGATATGCACTGTGTGAGGTATCTTTTGCAGGGGGGTGCAACACACAGAGCTGTACTTACCCTCCCAGCACAGTGCTCTCTGCCTGCCTGATGAACTGCAAAACTGCCTGGGTAGCAGGAGATGCAGCCTGCCATGACCGATTTTAACAAAGACTGCTTGAAAAGCAACTGGGAAACCTTCTCTGGCTGCCCCCCATGTCCGGGAATGTCTCCAGAGCCTTGTGCCCAACACGTGGTGCTCACAGCAGCTCCCAGCACATCGGGAAGGCTGAGAGTGGGTCAACCAGATCCGGGAGGGAAACAGCCTCTTCTTCTTGGTATTGTCCAGCAGTCTTTTGGCTCGTTAAAGGCATGGTACATGCGTTAAGCTCACTGCTGGGGGCCGTGCTGAGGATGTGGAAGGACACAAAACCCCTTCACCCCCAAAGTGACTCTGGGCAAGCCTGAGCAGAAGGAAATCCTTGGCAGAGTCTGTTGCCCATCATTCAAGTGCTTAAGTGCCTTCCTTTATCATCCTGCTTGGGGAAGATAGATGGCTCGCAGAGTGGGAATTTGTTAAGACAGCTATTAAATGATGACTGCCAGCCTCAAAGGTAGCCCCAGCTCAGAGCAGCTGCCTGGCAGGGCAGGTCTGCTGTGCTCCCCCAGCACATGGGTACAGCAGCAGGTCCCAGCACCACCCACCTGCATCCACATCGCCATGGGGTGCAAAGAAATGGACAGCCCTTCATCTGCCCTCATGATCCATCAATGTGTCTGTAATTCCTAGCAGACATGCACCAGCTTTGTGTCTGGGGTTGTTTCTGCCAGGGATGCATTTTTTTTTTCCTCCAAAATGCACTTCAAGGGGGGAGAACCACAACCCCACTGCATTTCAGCACCCTGCAGATGCCCTGAAAGCCACCTTGCTTGATGACAGGTCAGGGATGCCTGCCTGACTGCTCAAGGTGCCCCTGCAGCCCGGCTTCTGTCTGCTGATCCTGGGAAGATCAAGCCAGGTGCTGGCAGAGGAGGGAAGGGGGACTGTGCTCCCACAGACCAGATGCAAGGGAGTCACAGCAAACACTGGGTCTGCTGAAGCCCGCAAGACGGAAACGTGACACATCGCCACATGGTGCTGGGTCCTTCCCTGCAGAGTCAGCAAAGTCCTTGTAACTGGCACACAAACCTTCCCACCAGCATGTCCAAAACCAAACCAGAAAATGACCAAGTTAAATTGCCCGGGACAAAACTTTAAAACATGCTGTACTTTGTTAAATTTTGGACAGTCTGCAAAGCTTCTCCCTCAAGGGGATAATTTATAGTCTAACTGCAAGACAAGCATGCTTTGCACTAGCATAGGTCAACACTCCAGCAGCAGCATAAAGGGATGAAACAGTGTTTATATCGTTCACTCTGAGCACTGACTTTAAAGGGATGGTGCCAACGTGTTTCCTTTAACTTCTAAAATAATGTTGCCTTCACAGTTCTTCCCAGTTATTGCTAAAGCCTTGGGGCAACAAACTATAAAAACCTTGAAACCCTCAAGCTCCACAGCCTCTCTCTAGCAATAACCTGAAGTGCCTTTGACTCCAGGCCCTTCATCAGTCCCTTGAGCTTTTTGCATCTTGGGAACGAGACATCGCATTTCTTGCTCAACCCTCCCTCCCCAGACCTACTATTTCTGGTTTTGGGAGGCCCCTCATGCTGGAGGTGCTTCTCTGCCCTGGCGCTTCTCACACACCCTGTTATCCAAAAGGCCATTTTGAACAGAATGTTCAGTCAGTGCTGGAAACTGCTCTGCATAACAAGAAAATCCCAGCACTTGTACCTAATAGTGCCATTTCCATTGTACTGGCTGGTCCCAGCTGAGTTACAGACCAAAGAAGTACAGCCAAAACACAGGCTTGCAAAACCCCCAGGACTATCCTGCAAGAGCAGCAAGGCTCCCAGCGTCCCAAATGCCTCAGTTCAGCATCTTTAGGGAGACCCTGGGGCAGGAGACAAAGGACACCATGGAGGAGACGGATGGCCACCACTGGGTGGAGAACACTGCACTATGGGGTGCAGCTGAGGCAGTCAAGGGCAGGGCTGTTGCTTGGGGGGACCCAGAGAGGATACATGCCTTATCCTGTACCTGGGATGGACTAAATCCCTGCAGGGTTGTCTGATTTTTCACTGAGAAAAAGGAAAGATTTGTAATTCTCCTTGCTTCCACTGTGAAAATCTTTTGGCTTCCAAGAAGTTAATATTCAGCTCTGTGAAGGATGGACAGGGCACTTTTCATCCCAACGCTGTGTACAGCGTAGCTCAGGACCTCTCCAGTTTAATCCCAGAAGTCAACATAAAGCTCTAGAAAAATAAACAGTTTCCAGGATGCCATACTTCTTTTGCTTAAAGTAAGCAAACGAAAAGCTTTCAGATGCCTCATCCTTCTACTTAATTTCAGAGTCACAGCTTTTACTGCAGACTCTTGAACTTAGCTGGATCTTCTATTTCTTGGAGACACATCTCCTAAGAGATTGCTGGGTGTCTTTCAGAACATGTCACCGAGATGCATGGGTCTGCTGCCATGTACGTGTGCAAATATCTCCATTATTTTTCACCACCAAAAGCCTTATATTAAGTGATATCAACCTGCACCCAAACCATCCACATCACTGCAGACCCAAAACAGCACCTCATGTTCACAGGAGACAGTGAGGGTCTGAGCAGCCCTGAATGCTACCATCACAGGACAATGGAGGTCCTTCTCATCTTCCCTCCTCTCTGTTTGCTTGTTTCTCTAACTCTAACTCTAACATCTACGTGAGAGCAGCACAACCTAGAAATGCTGTCAGGGACGTCAAGGAGGGAGAGCAGCGATTTTGGGCAGCCATTGCTCCCCCACTCCCCCCGCTGCTGTGCAGGATCCCGTCAGGTTTCCCTTTTCCCCCTCCCCTCGTCCCAGTTTCCCAGCCAGCCTGTTGCACTCAGCTCCAGAAGTTTTCAGAGCAGCTTTCCCATCTGCCTGCTGAAACAGTAAGAAGGGGGCCCCTTCCCCAGCAAAACAGATGTGGCTCGCCTTTGTGCAACATCTGTGCCTCATGCCCCCGTTCATTTTGAACAGTCTGGCCTTTGTTTGCGAGGGGTTGTGCAGGGGATGCTTTGGAGGAGGGCAGCAGCCTGCAGCCCGCGGGCTGGACTCCTTCCCTTCAAGCCCCCCTACACAAACTGCCTCGAAATGCCTGGGTTTCTTCTGATGAAAAACAATATGCTTTGTTCCCTGCGGCGTTCAGGAATTGACAGTCCTTCTCCTCAGCGCTTCAGTTCCAGCCACAGACAGTGGCTCACGCTGACGATTCCTCTGGGATTCCCAAACCCAGGGAAGTAAGATCTGGAACCTGGGAGTCACCACAGATCCCCTTCCTCACAACCCCCCTCGCCCCAGTAGCTTCTCTCATTGTACCTCTGGGCTGCTCACCAGCTTTGACTTGGCATGCCCTGTGGGGTTGCACTGCTTCAGCTCCTCTACCTACAATAGCAGCAAAGAGCAGAAGTGCTAGAAAGCCACATCTTTTTTCCAACATGTTCTGGGGCTGCATTTAATATGGGGAGGAATACATTAAAAAAAAAAAATCAAATTTCCTCTCGCTTCTGATGAATTTACCAATCCTGCTGATGAGTGTCTGAAAAGCTGCTAAAACTCTCTTACACATTTTGGCACTCAGCCCCATTTTATTTATTTTACTGGGGGTCATGTTTTTCCTATATGTAGGGGAAGGGGGATTTTGATCCATTTATTGTCAATTTTCATTTCTAACCAGTGGACCAGCACCGGGGAACAGAAGCACTTGCTCAGTGCCCAGTGGGGGCTCACAAAACCAGCTCTGGGGTGCTGGTGAGGGGCAGCACTGGATTCCCTTGTTGGCGTTTCAGTAGAAGTTGCCCAAGTCAGCCGGTTGGGTTTCCCTGAGCTGGCTGTCAGGTTTTACCCTTCCTGGAGAGCAGGAAAGTGCATTCGTGGGATTCCAAAGGGGAGGGAGGAGGAGGACAGCAAGGCCTTTCAGCCCTGCGGGCTTTCTTCAAAACAGAATTGCTCATACAAACCCTGGCCTCAGCTGCAGAAAGGTAACCCCTCTTTCCTCCGTTTAAGGCATTACTTCTTAAAGAGAAAAAAAGAGGAACAGAGCTGCTCAGCTCTGCGTGCTGCCTGTGCTCTGCAGACCCCGTCTTGGGCAAAGCCTGCCAGCAGCCACCCTCCAACCCACTTGTCCTTCTCCCAGCAAACCCCATGGACAAGCAAACAGAGCAAACGTGGCACGAGCACTGGTGCAGTCTGGGTCCCAAAAATAGGAGCTCTACCTTCAGGGCAGGGCAAATAGCTGCAGGCAGACTGGAGTTATCGAGTGTTTGAAACAGAAGGGGTAATTAAGGCATTTGGCATCTATGCCAGAGGATTAATAAAGTGTAATCAGTCCCTCTTATTTAGACTGCCTCATACTAGGCGAATGACAGAGCAGTTGGAAATTACGTGCTGGCAGATTTTGAAACCAGAAGACAGAAGATGTTTCTGCAATGCAGTCATCCCCCAGCACTGACTGCTCCGGCAGGTCGGGCACATTAGAGTGGCCGGACCCAACAAGCAGCCAGCTGCAAGTGCGCGCTCGGTACTAACAGCAAAGCTCCAGCTGGGTTCTCTTTGGCTTTCTGCAATGGTCACTCTCCTAGTGATTTTGAAAGAAGTCAAAAATCGGCTTGAGTATTTCACTCAGGGGTTTGCCGCAAATGAAGCAACAAGACAATAAACTTAGGGCACAGCCTGAATTTATTCCTCATGACCGTCAGTGCCCTGCCTACAGGTGAGCAGTGCCCAGATCAGACCCGGATTACAGGTGAAATCAAAGCAACCAATACATGAGCTCACAAAGGGGAAAGGACTGCAGAACCAGACCTTCCCTTGCCAAAGCAAAATTGAAATCCTGGCAAAAACTGAATACCCCGCTCTCGCAGGGGAGACCACACCAGGTACCTGGCACAGGCTACATACTCTTTGAAAGGCTTCATAGTGAAGGCTTGTATGGGAAAGTGTTACTGCGGACTAAAGACTGGTGTGGGGAGGGCTGCCTTGCTTTTTTTCTTTGACACGGAGGAATTACCTCCAACCCCAAAATGGATGATACAAGCCTCAGTCTTGCCTGTTTTTCCTACTGTTGAAGTGCATTAATTAAGAAACTCAAAACAGCGTATGCAAACTGTAGGATGGAATGTATAAAGCGCAACATCAGTGTCCCCCATATACACGTACACAGTCTGGTACAAGGCTGGCATGGCCACATTAGTACCCTGGCCCCATGGGATGCGCTGGCTCCCAGAGTTGCTCTAAGTCATCACCAGACTCCTGAGAACAAAAACATTTCAGTGACACAGACGCCGCCACCAAAGTAATCCCTACCCCACGTGTGTTTTGCAAGGGCAGAGGCAGCAGAGCAGACAATGAGCCCCCCACTCCAATGTGAATCCCCCAGGTGATGCCCTGGCTGTTCCCTGGCAGGACAACAGTGACGAGGAGCAGTGGGGGCCCCATCCCAGCTCAGTTGGCTCATGCTTGCTCATATAGGTCTGGAAACCAGTTGCCAAGAGTTGTCCCAAACTTGAGTGCAAAAACTAGACAACATGACAAACCACCCTAAGCTTTGGCACATGCTGCAGATGCAGGGGAATCTGCTATTGCTGGAGAAACGTGCCATTTCTTGGCGGGGGACAGGGAGGACACGACATTTTCCCTTGCCTAACTGGCCATTTTTGTGATTTTTTTGAGAAAGCGCTGTGCTTTGTGAGGACCAAATGGAAAGCACAGAGGGGCTCTTCATGCTCTCCGAGTCTGTCTGCCCTTCTGCCTTTACCCCATGCTCTTCTCCTGCCTGAAGCAATGTGACCCAGACTCTTAAAAAAAGATGGATTTCACCTCCCTGGCCAATAGCAGTGCCTTTAGCTACAGCAGCTCCAGGCACTGCCTTTATGGGCATCCTTGCAATCTGCTTTGTCCACCCCTAGTGCTACTAAGGACAGACACATGCTGGAGCGGGTCCGTGCCTCGCTTGCCTCACCATGCTGGACTTGCACCCAGGATGGAGACAACTGAGACACAGCCTTGCACCTTGCCCCATGGGGTTGGTGTCCCTGGGCAGACTCAGCATCGCTTCCCACCACCAACTTGGTAAGAAAACCCCGAAATCCTACCATATCTCGCAGCACCAGATGACGTGCTCCTCCTCGTGTGTTTCACCACCCGTGGGTGACACGGCAGGCAGTCACCTCCTGAGCTGGGCACCAGCCGCCTTGAACGCCAGGAACCCACGCAAAATACAAAAATGAAAAAAAATAGCAATGATAAAAGAAGTCCTCCAGCAACTAATCAGCCTGCCTCCTCTCCCCGAGCCGTTAAGCATGACAGGGCACTGTCACCCAGGGGTGTCCCTCCAGGCTCTCCACAATCCCTGCTGCTGGATTCTGCATTGCCAGGGGCTGCCGGGTCCTTGCCACGACAGGCTGGGGGGTGTCTCCGGTTCCCCCTCCCCTCCCGGGCGGGAGGACACCCGTCAAACTTCAGCTGCGAGTTTTCAAACTCTGCCTCATCCCAGACCCACCTCCCTGTGGGGAGGGGAGCAGAGAGGCTGGGAAGGGGGGAACAGGCATTTGAAGAGTCTCTTTTTCACAATAAAAGCCCTTCTTGCTGCTTTTTTTCCCCATTTTTTTTTTAATACCAAGGACCGGTTTGAGCCAGGAGGCACAGGTAAAGGAGGCTGAGGGCACGCGTGCTCCTTCCCAGCTCATCTGCACCCAGTGACCCCAGTGCCAGACAAGCAGAGGGACAGGCAGAGCCCCAGGGACCATATCAGTCCCGGAGCTGGGAAAACAAACCATAGGTCTGCTCATGGATGCTGGAGAAAATGCCCTATGCAGTTTTTTGGGGTTTTTTAACATTACTTTGCCTTTCAGTAACAACCCAACAAAGAGTTGTGCCACATCAGTGCCTGGAGCGGGTACAGCCCTGGGAGAATATTTCTTATCTATTTAAAAGGCATTAATGCATTTAAAACATTTTTAGGGTGCTTGGGTGTCTGCTTTTCCAGGGCACGCAGTGCCTGCAGGCGTCCAGGAGAGGGGTGACCCCAAGGGAAGGGGGAAGGAGACCCTCGCACCTACCAGCACCATATGGCAGGTCTGCAGCATGGTGAGCCACACAGTGCCCTGCCAATGCAGGCCCCCCAAGCACACGGGTGTAGGGTGCATCCTAAACACCGTTTCCTCAGACCTCTGGGAGAAGAGGGACTGGAGGCATTGCTTCAGAAAGCAGCATGTTTCACCACCCCTCCATGGCCAAGCAGGGCATACAGACAGCTATCAGGCTGCAAAGTGCTTTTTTCCCTTCATATAACTTTTCCCTTCCAGCCCTGGGCTATGGCCAAGCAAAACCCATCAGTGTCCCACTGTGCCAGAAGATGCCATCACCTGCCTCAGCCCCAGGCCCAGCCAGCCCAGCCTGGGGACAGGAGGAAACCCTCTGTCTCAGGCGTGAGGGGTTTCCAGCTCTCCAACCTGTGCAACTAACTCAGCCAGGAAACTGTAAATCAAATGGGGCTGATCAGCATTATTCATTACTGATATCTGCATTTTTTAAAAGTCCGACAAAGGCACAGTACAAATTATTGTGAGGGACACTGAAGACACTAAAATGAGTCTAAAATGAGAAGAGGATGAGGGTTAAGGAAAGTTGGAGAGTTAAAAAAAAAAGAAAAAAAATCTCCAGCCTTTATAAGTACCAGTGGGAAAAAGGACTGCTGGAGAAGAACTGCTTCTGTGTTGGCTTTTT
>NW_020799095.1:7562470-7582344 GCF_003259725.1 Athene cunicularia | reverse complement strand
GGGGGGGGGGGGGGGGGGGGGGGGGGGGGGGGGGGGGGGGGGGGGGGGGGGGGGGGGGGGGGGGGGGGGGGGGGGGGGGGGGCAGTGTCAGAGCTCCTGTGTCCCTGAGTCCTGCTTTAGCTCACTGACCGTACATGGTCTTACAGTGACATTTCATGCATTTCATGCAATGAGCACAAGCAAAGAGTGCAACACAATGCTTTGCCCAGCACGGGATTCTGCTAGTCCCAGTACCCCAGCTCCTTCACACACCCTTGGTTCATCAAGTGCCTTCACACCCCATCCATTGCTACTCAAAACTATATCTAAGAAAAGAAGTGGATTGAAGATTACATACAAAAGCAGTGAGTCTGATTTCGGCTTCAGCACAACCACCTCCTCTCCACCCTTGGGTGGGAGAAAGGTGTATGGAAACCAAGCCCTGGGCCCCACCAATTGCGGCCACCAAGCTCACTAACCCCCCTGGCTGTCACCACAGTGTTGGACATGTCACATTTCCTATTAGCTGCCAGTCTCCTGGAGCAGCTAATAACCAAATATTTCTAATATAATTAGTAATATTAGGTAATTAGCACTAACCTAATATTAGCCTCGGTGCAAAGATGGATGGAACCTGTGGCTGCTGGGCAGGCAGCAGCCAAGTGCCAGAGGAGGGATCTGCAGGGCTCCCAAGGCTGAACCCTGCACGTCACGACTCATCGGTGGCACCTCATTTTGGAAGCATTTGCTTTCATCTCCCTTTCTTAATTTTGAAATGATTCAATTTATATGCAATTTTCTGTCAAAATGATTCCTGTCAGTGCAGCGGCATTGCAAGCCTTGACTGACAGGCCAAGCGCTCCGGCTGGTCTCTCTGGATTGCCTCTCCGTACAAATAACTGTTTAAAATGCACGCCTGACATTTGAGGTATTTGCCATCAGAAACAGGCATGGATGGCTGCTGTGGGAGGCAGACTTAAGGGATCAGTGGCCAAACCGGTATGATATATCCACTGAGCCTCGAAACAAACACTCCGATCTCAGCATTTTGAAATTTCAATTTGATTTCTTCTCCCCTCCTTCCCCTGGAGAAGTTTTTTAATGATGTTCACAGTGCAAAAATCAGATTAAAAATGCAGCAAGACCTGAGAACCAAGCGCTTTATGAGCCTGTTTCCTGAGGAGGCCCAGGAGGTCCCTCCAAATCCATAGGGCCATTCCTATGTTGTACCTAAGCTGGATAGTCCCAAGCCCATCGGCGCAGCCCCAGCCCCCATCAGTAGCATCCTTGTTACCTCATTCTGGGAAATCAGTGATTACCTGCATAGTAGAAATCGCTTTCCTTGTCTCTTTCCTTTTCTATCCCCTGACCATCTCTGTTCATGTTCTCACAGCCATGCCTACCGCTTGAAACAGTTCTTGCTCACTCATTCACAGATTTCCCTGAGGTTTCCCTGATTTTAGCTGAGGCCAGTCCTTCTATCAGACTAATGCCACCTCTGCAGGACGAGGGACAGTCCTCACTCCAAGAAACTCCCATGTGGTGTAGGCAGCAAAGGGAGACAGAGGAGAGCAAGAAGGTGGGGCTGCCCCCAGCTTACAGGCAAAATAGAAGCCTCCAAAACAATCAGGTTTCATATGAGTGTCTCGGGCCAGATGACCTACGATTCCCAATATCAAAGATCTCCTGAGCCTGCCCCCTCTCACCTTACACTTAGGCAAGAGGAAAAGCTGTTTAGTCCTGGTTGCAAGGCACAGGGCAGCAGCAAGAAGGGCTCCACTGAGGCTCACACTAGACAGTACAGATATTTTCTCAATTTGCTGGTATCACCAGGCAGATACGGCTTAGCCAGAAGCAAGTATTCTGAGGTAGAAGAGCTGAGACCTCTCTCTGGGGGAAAAGCAGCAGCGCTGAAGAGCCTAAAGAAATGGACGGAGAGCAAAGGTGGCCATGGGCCCTGGTGTACCCGCAGCAGCACAGGGACCTCTGTGCTTCCCAAAGTGCCACCACTGTAGGCATTAGCAAAAGCTTCTGATATAACCCTGCTTCCATTTCATAGGCTGACTCACTCACCTTTCCCCTTGCTTGTCCTCACAGAGAAATACCTGTTACAAAAGGATGGAAATAGGCCAATTGATTTTTTTCTTTCCCCAAAAATATTTTGTTTTTCCCTTTCTGTGCTGGTGGACCTGCATTCAATTTCTCCCTTGGGAGCTAAAGACAGGCAGCAGAGAGGGGACAGATTCAAGAGCTGACAAAGCACAGTATGCTATTCCGCCGCCAAAAAAGTAAAGTTGAAGTTTTTTCTCCCTTTTACAAAAGTGTGAAGCTTTAATGGGTTTGAGGGACTATGAATATGACTTTCCACATATGCCAAGATAATTATAAGCTTGAATGGATTTCTGAGACCCCAAAATCTACCGAGATAAATCACTGCCTGTCAACCACTGATTACAAACGAGCTGCTCAGAAAGCCTTCAAATTTCTCTTCTTTTCCCCGCTATCTCTTTCATCTGTTGGTAATGGTCCTCGACGCTTTACTAAGGAATAGGCTATAGAGGACACCCTGATACTTCAGCCTTCCTTTGCAGCAGCTGTGAAAAAAATGGAAATTAAGGCTATAAGGGTCAAGAAGAATGGGGACACAGCTGGGCTTCTGCTCAGTGCTGTGGCTCTGGCTCTGGTGCTGGAACTCAGAAGATGCAGAGAAGCAGACAAGCTGTAAAATTGAGTTTTGCATCTGATTTCAGTGTGACACGTTCCTGCGCCCTGCTTCCCCAGCCACTGCCACTGCCCCTAAAGGGGACAAGCCCCAAGTCCCTAAGGCAGAGAAAACGTGGGTGATTTCTTTCACTGTGTTGTGTGTGGGAACAGACTTTCATCTCTCGGGTTTTCTTCATTGTTCACATGGAAATAAGCCCACCCAGGTCACTTACAGAATGCACTGAATTTTCATAAATATGCTGAAGAATTTGCACACCCCCAATCTGATAATTAGAGTAAATTAATGCTGCCAGGAAGCCTTTGTCACCATTTGTCTGACTCAAGACAAAAAGCAGGAGGTCACATCCTGAAGGGAGAGAAATCCTTTATAAGCAGCATTTAAGATGCCAGAGAAAACAGTAACATCTGCAGAAGAATCACACATTCCCTGAGCACACGGGTTTTATGCCTCCCACAAATACCTATTGTGTCCTCCTTGCTATCATGACTCAAACACAAGTATATGGAGGAAGGGACAAAGAGTTATTAAGTCCGTCAGAGGTGATTACTCATTTCTCCTGCTTACATTTTAGATAAAGGCTAGAAACTCTGGATCACTTGTCAGACTTGGAACATTGCTTTTGCAGGACATGAACTGTGATGATTCAAATGAGTTAGGGTTTTTTTAATTTTTTTTTCTTTCTCGAGGCTATTTTTAAAGCTATCCTATTTTCAGCCAGAAATAGTTCTTACCACCCATGTCCGGTGTCCAAAAGTTTTATTGTGTTACTAGAGAAGCAACCGTTTCCTTAGCCTGCTCCCCCCCAAAAAAGGCAGCTGTTATGATCACTCTGCACTGCCAAGGGTCTCTCTTCCACCAGCTTTTGGAAATGACTGAACTTCAGTCTAGTGTGAGAACAGACAGTCACTGAGAACACACCTGTGTCATGACAACCCGAGCCCACAGAAGAGGGTGAACCCGCCGGGGTGGCATGCCAAGGGTGCCCTGTAGGACACCCATCCCCCTGGGCTCCCTTGCTCCCAGCAGCTGCTATAGCAGCTTGAACTTTGACACTGAGTTTCTATCTGTGTCTCATACTAGACACCTCTGTCTTCTTCATGGTCCATCCTTTCTGAGGCAGAGACCACATTCTCTCAATAAAAGATTTTTTTTTTTCTCCACTCTTTCTCCCTTCTAAATACAAACCCCAGCACTTGGATGAATCAGAAACACCATTTTCTTGGACCATGACCATATAAATCAAGGATTCAGATTGCTCTTTATTACTTACTATCTCCCTAATCCTACACCATCTGCAAACTTTACTAGCAAATAAATACATGCATGTGTCTGTGTATCCTTAACTTGATCACTGTTTAAAAATACTGGATGTTGGATGAAGAACAATTCCACCCCACAGCATAAATAAGCTTTAGTACTGATGTCTCAATTTGAGATCTGTTATTGAGATAGATTCTCATCTAATATGTAAAGCAGTCCCTCTAAATGATACACTTTTCAAAATCAAAATGGCATATGGTGCTGTGCTTGTTGCCTTGGAGACACCCAAATGTGCCCTGCCAGCACAGATGCCATGGTCTTCTCAGGAAGGTAATGAATTTGTCCGATCAGGAAATCACGTTAGCTGGTCATCGTTACACTCTGCTCCTTGCTCCTTCTTGACGTAGACTTTGTTTAGCCATCCATCTGTGCTTCCACATTCATAGAAGGTGACTAGGAAAAGCCACAGACAAGACTGGGAAAACTCCACTGGAAAATGCATAGCATCACAGGAAAAAAAATCCTGTGCAGTTGCAAAATTAGAGCTCAAATTATTTGGACTTAGAGAGGCTAAGAACTAGCACTAGTGGTTCAGAGAGCTGCCTGGCTCATTTCCCTTGGCCTCTTGAGCATGAGTTGCCTAAGGTCATCTTACTCAGGAGGTGCTTTGGGAAAGGCAGGGAGTTCTGGTGGGGCTCCGCAGGGGACAGCCCAGCTCCTCCCTGCCTGCTCTTGCACCTCGCAGGCAGATCTAGGGTGAACGCAGGTTTTCCTGCACCATCCACAACTCTGTGCATGGCTTAAAACTGGAGTTGGATGGCTTTTAGGAAGCCTGAAAGGGAGCACGAATGGTGCCAGGCAGGAGCACAGAGCGGCGCTGCTTGCAATTCATGTTGGCACAGGAGTGGTGAGGTTTGCATGAGTGCTGCATGCCCTGGCTCCCTGCAGAGCATGACTGTGGCTCTCTCTGAGACATTTCCAGAGATGGGAAAACTTGATTCCTACCTCTGCACATGAACAGGCCAGACACCAGGGGCAAATCCTACCTGGCTGGATTCTCTGCGGATGTGCCCGTGTCCCAAGACCAGGGGGCATCAAGCAAATATGATTTCATTTCCCTCGGAGCATCTCAGCAAACCTCCAGTTCTAACCTGCGGGATTGGACAGAAACAAGGAAAAAATGAACACAAGCTGATGCACAGAACATTTCCCCCTCTAAAAAAAAGAGAGAGAAAACAAGACAGAAGCAATCTGTTTCTTTTCCTGGAAGAAGTTACTGACATATGTTTGAGTTGGGTCCACAAAGACACTATATTGGCTGTTGTAAGGGATGAGCCCCAAGCAACTGTACTGTGAGCCCAGGCCACACCCCAAGAGAGGGGACCAGAAGTAAGTCATGGGGAGGAGTCTGGTGTCACTTCTCTTGATTTTACTGATGTGTCAACCACTCCTCGAACTGGGGTGAGAGAAGGTTCCAGAAGCCCAGGAGCTTGAACCAATAAATAGAGGCACATACAAGTCTACAGGGGACTCTCTAGACCAAACCTGCCCGCTGGCAGGTCCGATGCTGTATCCAGGATTGGTCATATATCTGTCTCTTTTTTTACTCCTCTCTATCCCTTCTCTTAAAGTTGTTAAAGTGTTAAAGGCCCACCTTGGTTTCCCATAAAGCTGCATACCTTAGGTAGGCATAACTGTGAGAGTGCCAACATGTACAGAATATTTGTTCCCATTAAAGCTGATGTTCATGTACGGACCTTGAGTGTTATTTCACTTTAATCCACACCAAGGGGATCTGTGAATCTTAGTCAGTCCCCTCGCCCCACAGGTGGGCTGTGAAAGGACAGGATTCCCTCAGTGTTGGAAGGTCCTAAGGGATACCAATGCTCCACTTGGTGAGTACAGACAGGGAGAGAAGGGACCTCTCAGTAATAAGCCAGCAGAGGTTCAAGCAGTGGCAAGCCATGACTGCCTGGGAGGTCTCAGTGCTTGACTCTCTACTGTAACTGGAAAGTTCAAGGAATATAAGGCATGCCCTTCCCCACCAGCAATGGCATGGGCCATTATTAGCTGGCGTGATCCAAAGGCTGTAGCAGATACAATTACAACACTTGCAAAAGAAAAAAAGGTGTAATCAGTGTTGAGAGCAGCACTAGTGGCAGCCCAGTGGAGAGGCAACTGTTTAAGCAAACTAATGATGAAATGGTTTAATCCTTGCAAGAACAAATAAAAACCCTGCAGAGCCAACCACTGAGTGTAATACCACCCTGCGACTTCACGTGGCTCTGTCAAAAGTGTTGAACTGAGAAAAAATATTACGGTCCAAATTAGAAGAAGGGGGACAAGGATCTCCTGACTGGACAGATTTTGATTCTGTTCTGGAGAGTGAACCAGGACTTACAAGCTCAG
This sequence comes from Athene cunicularia, assembly GCF_003259725.1. NCBI lineage: Eukaryota > Metazoa > Chordata > Aves > Strigiformes > Strigidae > Athene > Athene cunicularia. The sequence continues at coordinate 7,575,971 of NW_020799095.1, read as the reverse complement.
CACAGGTGGCTGAGAAACAGGGCCTAAGACCCTTGTGCCCAACTAGGGAATTGGGAAGTAGATGAGAAATATGTTACCTCGGGAATGAAGAAGCGGTGATGAGGCTATTAATTAAGGCAGACACCACTGAAAATGGCTGAGGTGGGGGAACCCTGCAAGTTACTATCCAGACCATGTTGTACTCAGTGGCCAAAACGTCAAAAATCCAGGAAAAATACAGCAGGTTAGCTCAAGAAACTGAGATGGAGTATGTATGGAAAATATCATTGACCAGTCGCAATAGAGTTTTGCTGTTGGAAGACGAGGCCTAGTGATACTGGGGACCAAGGATTTTCCTAACTACTGATGACCCAAGAGAGCCATGGTCATTAACTCAACAAGCTGCCTATTGGGCAGCGGGTCTGGACCCTTTGGAGAGGGGGGATCCAGTAAGTATTGAGACGCCAACTATAAACCATTTGACTGAAAGTTTGCAGAAGGCTGCTTGCCTTCAATTAATGTATAATAGGTGTTTAGTCCCTCAGAAGCCTTCCACGATGCTGTTAATTGCTAACCCTTATAGCATGACTCCCATGATTTGGGGGCTGCCTGATTCTTTGAAACTATATGCAGTACAAGAAGACGATTTACGGGATGAGCCCCATGAGGAGGGAGATAGGCACAAGGAGGAGGACCCATGACTTGGGGAGAGGTAGCCCAAGAGTTAATAAATTATGGTAGAAGGATGGGGATCACAGGGGGAGCTAAAAAATCAGACTGCTGTGTGAAGAGTGAAATAGTGGGAAAATCAACCTCTCTGTGAGCCTCAGGGGTGAAGAGAAATATATTGTGAGCTGAGGGAATCTAAAAGAGGATTCCTCAGGCTTTAAGGGATAGTATGCCTACTGTGGTCTTAGAAAAAAAGCTCATTCGATCATGGAAAGTCACCGATGCACACAGGAAGGATCACCTAATTCATACCTGGTGGATTGTCCCATCCTATTAATCGCTGTTTGTCTTTATGCACATATTTTACAGGTTGTCAGAAGCATACCATGGGACTTATGTTTTTGGTTAATGAACAGGTCATTATTTGCATTGTTCATCTGATTAGGCCTGTTTTTTTTCTTTATCAGGGAACGATGGTATGGGAGAAGTTTCTATTCTTACTTCATGGATGCATAATCTTGTCTAAATCAGCTGGGGCTTTGGATAACCAACCCGACTTGGCATGGGAACTGATTACTGGTTTTATCCAAATCTGGAATTGAACAGACCAAAGTCCTTGTGTGGACCTCCCCACGTCTGCGTCAGTGGATCTTAAACTTGCCATCATTTGTTTAAAGTTCTCACAGATTTTGAATTTGAAGCTAGAAGTGTTAAACAAGAAGTATATTTGAAATGCACGCAGGAAGGGAAAATGTTTGTAGGGAGCTGACTCATCCTCATTCCAAGAGTATAGCAGGACAACTTGGTACATACTGTCTCCAGTGATCTATTGATTTCCAATGAACACGACCTGGAGTGACACGTGGAGTGCTACTTGTTGGAAGCAACAACTCTGCAAGGAGACTACAAATGCCATCCTTGCAGCCCAAAAGAACTGGACGTTGTGTCCCTGGGGTGAGAGACTGAAAGCGTTAATGCGTGTCTCAAACACTGTGGCTGCCTAGCAAGGCTGAGCCGCAGGTGTGGGGCAGCCCGGCCCCAGCCCATGAGGGGCTCTTGGCACACAGGTGGGGCCTTGCTGGGCAAGGCTACTTGCCACCTACGGCCAGAGGTTATGCAGAATTTATTTGAGGAAAGGACTCACAACCACGCCAAGACCCTTTGCAACCACACACACACACACACAGCGGGGCCTGCGCAGAAGGTTGAGAGTTGCAGAAGGTCCCAAGGGATGTGACTGGTGCAATCAAAAGGCGGGAACTACACTGCAACAGGCACAAACCCAAGGAACCAGTTTCATGCTTGCCACCAGCGGATTGCCATGGCAGTCACCATCATCACTAGGTCCAAGCATGGTGATACCTTTCTCTCCCCCTCCCTCTCTTTCTTCTCCTCTTTCTCTTTTCTCTTAAAGTGTTAAAGCATTAAAGGGTTAAAAGGTCCATCTTGTTTCCCACAAAGCAATGTAGTTTTGGTAGTTACAACTGTGATTGCACCAACATTTACAGTCCATTAAAGTTGATGTTTGTGCAGGACTTTGAACCGTCTTGGTCCGTCTGGGTTAGAGATAGTTTTCTTGAGCTGAGAGTGAGCACAGCCAGAGCGCCCAACCTGGATGTCAGCCAGGATAGGGTTAACTTTCTCTGAGCTGGGAAGATGCACAGCCAGAGTGCTGGACTCTGATTGGCTGTTGGAGTAGTCCATCTCATGTGATGTCATGCTCAGTATATAAAGGAGGTGGGTTCTCTCTTGCTTTGGTTCTGCCAGGCTCACTGCATTGTGTTACCCATTCGGACTATCTGTTGTTACTGTTGGTTTGTTACCATTACTAAACTGGTGTTTTGTTTCAAACTATGAGTTCTTTCTTTTTGTGCTCCCTCTCCCACCAATTTTGCTGGGTGGGGGAAAGGGTGAGTGACTGGCTGCGTGGTGTTGGGCTTCTGGCTGAGCTCAAACCAGAACAAGGAGTCATTCCTCCCCCATCCCCACAGATGGAAGATGACACCCAGGTGGTGAACATCCCTTGTAATCTTGTACTGAATTGGATGAGATGTCACCAGGAGGTAGAGATCCCTTGTAATCTTGTACATTGGTGGTGAACCCCTGCACCACAAATATAACGTCCCATTAGCCCTGGGTTGGTTTGTTCAAATTCCTGACAAATGGGGTGGCCATGCTTATCATAACTGGGCTTGTTATGAATGTGCTTGGTCCCTTAAACATTTTTTGTCCAATCCACATAGTATAACTGAATGCCCAAAGAATGCTGCATTACCATATACAATGCCACAGCCATGATCGAGGAAGCACTTCAGAAGATGCAGGAAATCACAGCCAAGACAGGAGACTTGTTCCAGTCATTGCTGCTGAATGAATGGACGGTGAATGGGAACACCACTTCATGGATCTCTACTCTGCTCAAAAAACTTGGACTCATGGGATGGTAGAATTGGATAGTGGTGGCTCTTAGTGATGGTCTTGTTGATATCAATTGGCCTTGCTATCGGCTTTGCTATAATAAGGTGCCTGATTAGCTGCTTCTCTCTTCTCTTCTCTTCTCTTCTCTTCTCTTCTCTTCTCTTCTCTTCTCTTCTCTTCTCTTCTCTTCTCTTCTCTTCTCTTCTCTTCTCTTCTCTTCTCTTCTCTTCTCCTCTCCTTCAGCGCAATGTGTTCAGATCACCACTGTTGAGGAGGACCATGGAGTGTTGGAGCCATGGGGTGGTGTGGGGGACAAACCCCAAGTGAATGTACTGTGAGCCCAGGCCATACCCCAAGAGGGGGGACCAGAAGTAAGTCATGGGGAGGAGTCTGGTGTCACTTCTCTTGATTTTACTGGTGTGTCAACCACTCCTCGAACTGGGGTGAGAAAAGGTTCCAGAAGCCCAGGAGCTTGAGCCAATAAATAGAGGCATGTACAAGTCTACAGGGGACTCTCTAGACCAAACCCGCCCGCTGGCAGGTCTGATGCTGTATCCAGGATTGGTCATCTCTGTCTCGCTCTCTTTTCCCCTCTCTATCTTTCTCTTTTCTCTTAAAGTTGTTAAAAGCCCACCTTGGTTTCCCATAAAGCTTAGGTAGGCATAGTTGTGAGACTGCTAACATCTACAGAATATTTGTTCCCATTAATGTTTATGTACGGACCTTGAGTGTTATTTCACTTTAATCCACACCAAGGGGATTTGCAAATCTTAGTCACTCCCCTTGCCCCACAGGTGGGACATGACAGCTGTTTATATACCTTTGTATTAGGGTAAGTCATCTGTCACCATGATGGTAGGGCAGGAGAAAATAAATGCATTAATACATGCAGTAATCAGGCAGTATTTAATCTGAAAGTGGCTGCTGAAAATAGGGCCTGACCAACATATGGGCTCATAAATTTTTCTTGACAGTGCTGCAGTTACAGAAGCAAAAAGTGGAGCCTCCTGTTTATAAACTGGTCATGAAAATATTTAGGTTGACAATTAGAAAGTTTCTAATAATCAGAAGAATTAAGTTCTGGGATCTTTCAGACAGGAGAGCGTGTGGGCTAGGAACCTGTCACACCCCTGTGGAGCAGTGTAGGAGAGGAGAGGAAGGAATCTTGTAGACTTGGAGTATTCATCCTGTCCAAGTCCCCAGGGATTGCTTTGTATCATCTCCTAATGATAGAAAGCAATAGTCCTGGAGCTGAGCTCCTCCCAGGCTTTGAGTAGAAACAAGGCTCAGGTGGTCAGAAAGAAAGGTCAGATTGTCAGGGGCTATCCTGCTCCAGGCTGTAGGTCCCATTCCAAATTCCATAAGGACACCAAATTTTGTGACTGAGGACGTTTGGCAGTGCCTGTGACCCTGGGTGCTCTCATCCTGTGGCATGGCATTGGGACTTTCTTCTGCCCACAAACTGAAATTTGCTGTAGGGTGCTAGAAAGCATTTTGTATCATGCAGCGCGTGGATGCTTTTAAGTCTACTGGAATAATTGTCCTATGACACAATACCCACACTGACATTTAATTTTGACTCTGATGGTCCTTCAAATACCAAGTCATGGCACTCTGAATGAAGACTCATCATAACCTACACCCTCTTCATGGACTCCTCTGTGAAATAACATTTTCTCACTTTCACCTCGGAGCTTACAGCAGGTAAGGATGTTATGTGGTGTCATGGGACTGAATAGGAGCTGCTGTCTCAAGCACTGGTTAGTCCTCAGAATAGGAGACTGGTTTAAAACACTAAAGCAGTTTTCTACACAGTGGCAGTGAATTTCTGGAATATGTTACTACAAGATTGCAGAGGGAGGTAGTGTGAGCAGACTGAACAAATTCATGGACAGTAGATCTAAAAGAGATACTAAGGGGAACAGGCAGGGGCGTATCCTCTAGCACCCCTAATCCTGCTATGAGGATGCTGGGACACTGCATGAGGAGGAACTAAACTCATGTTCTCTCCCTACACAGCATCTCCCATCAGCAGTGTCAGAGACCCCGGCTGGGTCTCAGTTTACGCTCCCAACGGTGCTGCTGGCAAAATCTAGTGCAGTTCAGTGCCAGTGAGAAAGCTTAGTGCAGCCACAGTCAAGTGGTCATTCCCACCTGTCAACTGAATTCTACATGCCTTTGTCTTCTGAAGAACAACCCAAAGCTGCCTGGTGAGCAGGGGGGACCGGGGAGAGCAAAGGGAGCCATGACAGGGACCATACCCCACTTCTTGTGAAGCTACGGTTGGAAAAGCACATCAACCCCTGCCCTGACACCTCCCTCTCACTCAAGAAGAACTGTGGCACCTCTGGCAGAGGCCAGGCATATCCACTGCATGAACATCTTCCCTTCCAAGGTCACATTCAGGTGGTTGGGAGCTGAGGAAGCCTGCTCACACCTGAGATGAGGACCTGCATGCATCACCAACAGCAGCAGCTTGCCAGCCTCCCCCTGGACCTTGAAAAATGCTTCAAGCAACCAGAGCAAAAATGATGCCACTTTCAGCTAGTCAGACTTAATTTACTTCATTATGCCATAAACTCTCTGATTTTTTTTCCATTACCCACAGAGACTTACAGGATGAGCTAAGACTCACATGTGCAATGAGAATGAGACAAGCGGTAGAAATAAAAGATAAACAACCAAAAAAAAAATCCCTTTATTCAGGGGCTCCAGGGAAAAAGAGAAAAGGAAAAACCTCACAAGCCTATTTCCCATCTGTTTAAATCACCTTTATATAGCATCTGACCGCAATAACACGGCTAGCAATGGCCCTTTCTTTTGTTTGATGGCTTTTGTAAATATGAGGTTCAAACAGTGGCTCTAAAAAGTCTTGGCTACTGAGTTATTGTGAAAAATACTCAGATGTTGTGCTCTCCTACTGTGTGTGTCCTTAAGTAAAGCTCCAGCTGATCTCAAAGATAATAATCTTTTATGTTATTTAAATATGAATATAAACCTTTGTCAGCAGCACAGTGGCCCAAAACACCACCCACACTCCACAAGCATCCCAAGGCAGCCGCGAGGAAAGAGCTCAGCTCTGCTGAGGACCATAATGAGCAAGGCAGGGCCTCTCCTTACAATATACAAGGAGCGATGCTCCCAAACAGCCACAGAACAAAATATCCTGAAAATACCCTCATATCAGCAGACCACCGGGGAGATGTGAACAAGTACTTCCTCTGTAGTAAGAATTAGGTCAAGGCATCTTATGAAGGAGGAAATGGCTCTGTGCTGGTGGCAATGGCATAATTTTTAGGTTGGTGATCAGCACAAATAGCTGACTACAGGTGGAAGACTTCTCTAATTCAGATGCACATAGTGGTCTGAAAGCTTTTCGGGGAGGCGAGAGAGTTTGCTACAAAGACTTACCTGGAGACCTCTCAGACTGGCTTATGATCACTGAAAGTGAGGTGAGGAAAAAATGACCAACACTTCATTTATTTAAAACGAGAATACGACACAGGGGTCAGCTGCACAAAGTGAAGCTTGGGCCAAATTCCCACTTAAGGACACCATGAACTGGAGGTTGCACAGCATCCAAGAATGAAGCCTGTTACGAGCTCCAGGAAAAAGAGAGGGTGTGGGTACATCACCAGTACCCACAGGGCCGCTGCCTGTGAGAAGGCAGGGATAAGGACTGCGGTACTCCAGCACAGCTAGGGATGTAGAGTTAAACAGGTAAAAGCAGATCTTTCTACTTCAGGGAAGGAAATCCCAGTATAAACTCAGAAGTACCTGAGTGTGACAATAATATATGCAGCTTCAAGCTCCAAACAACATCCAAAACTATTTCCAAATTAAAACCAAAACAAAAAAAAACAAGAGAAAATTGTACAAAGGAAAAACTGAAAACTGGAAACCTGAAGTAGAGCCCAAACCACACAGCCATCCCCATAATTCGCTCCACTTACAACTTCTTGCTTGTAAACTGTACTTACTTTACACCAATAACACTGTGAAAAGAAATTAGCACCTTTTCATTTCCATGAAAGGCAGGCAAGAGGAGTGGGCAGAGAAACATATAGGGCTGGAAACATTTAAGGGGCATTACAAGTGAAGCCAAAATAGAGGGAATCCAGCTGTAAATCAGATTACATTGGCCACAAGTCCATGCTCAGCATCAGTGGTGCAGAAGTAGTTCAGAACAGACAGCATTATCTACTATTAACATATACGTAACTACAAAACCAAATGATTTGAAAATATCATGGTCACCAAGCAAATCTTGACAAAAGGACAGTCTGAATACTGGTATTTGAAAACCAGAAAGATCAGTAAATCCAGAGACTCATCTTTGAGGTCCATTACATTAAAAAAAAAACCAAAAAAACCAAACAAACAAACAAACAAAAACAAAAAAACAACCAAACAAAAAAACCCACATTCAGATGCCAAACACAGAAACAGACATGTTTAGACAAGAGCCAAAAAGCACTTAAATACAGCCTTTTTGAAGAAGAAATATGCATCACCAGCAAACCACTCGGCCCAGAACTTCAGCTGGTTCACAGTAACAGCAGATTTTATACCTTTTAACTACACGTTATGCTAAGGGGTCCAATTCTACTCCTAGAATTGCTCATGTTTCCCAGACTTTGCGGTACAGAGATGAGGACAGAGTTGGTATCGGTGTATGATGTATGGTAATTATCTTCTGGTGTCAGTTTTCCCCCCTCTGTCCCCTGCAAGGTCCCTACATGTTCTGCATGAAATAAGCTGAGAAAATAAACACTGGGACTTCAAGCTTTTTTTTAAATGGTAGATCCTATTTCTTTGCACTCAGCTCCACAAAGTAAAGAAGTATATCCTGAGTGCAGCAACGTCCATCTGAGTCAACTATGAAGGCAAAATAAAGAAATAAGCATGTCCCTTGCTCTCAAAGTGTTTGTACCATGCCCTTTCCTGGGCACCGCTCCTTGCAGGGAAAGGCAGCAAGGTGGCATGATTTGGGTGAGCCTTAGGAGCCACCTTGTAAAGAGCCAACGTTGCCATCGTGTGGTAACCTTCCAAAACAGAATTGTGCTTCGGTAGTTTTCTGTCTCCCCGCAGCTTTTAAGAAAAGGACAACCCAGCACAGATGGCACAGCACTCGTGGATCGGCAAGAAGGGGATACGATAGAAAATGGTAGAGCGCTGCAGAAGGTTTCGGGGAGGTTTCCCGAGTTGCTAAAAGGAGGACCAGATGCTGCTCACCCGGAACATGCTGTCAGAAACACAGAGCACCAGTAGGTACCGAAGACTGGTATATTCTATTTTTCTTCTCCCCTTTCCTCCAAAATGTAAGAAAATGGTACCTTCACAGAAGCATGTGATGGCAGACATGGTATTACAGAATCAAGTTTTCTTCTAAGGCACGTAACATTCTCTCTGCCCAATAGTGCCTTCATCTTTAACGCCCCTCTCCCCCAGCACACCCATCCCTTTGCCTGGCGCAGTGCTGGGGCCAACACAACCGGCCGCAGGCAGCCCTTGTTCTAGGCATGTTTGGTAGGTACCCTTACAAGGCTCCTGCTCAGGAATACGAGAGCTGCTAGGCAGGCTGGCAGGTTACAACATGCTTCCTATCATGGAAATATTTCCGTGTGGTCCTGGTGGGAATGAAAACACAGGATAAATTGCTGCAGTCACAGCCAAAGTTATTATTTGGAAGCAAGCACCTTTAAAAATGAGCAAATAACACAGAATAAGCATTTGTGAGCTCATTAGGATTGAAGGCACATCTATTTTCTCTACAAGCACTTCTATGAATTTTTCCTGTCTTATATAACTGAGCCTAACAGTAGTACATAAACCCCCCCCCAAACCCTAAGGAACAACTCTTTCACCTGAAAGGACCTCCACATTGATAGATCTTTCAAGTTAAGTTTCAGAGTAGGTGGATTTAATCACTTTAAAATCATTTAAAATCAGTATCAAAATCAGTATCTCCAGGTGTCTGAACATGGGCTTTAATCCCAGTTTGCATCATTTCTTTTTCCTTTATATCTGTTATATCTGTTTTTAGCAACCATGTGCTTGAACCCAATTTCCAAAGGCATATAAACAGCTAAAGACCACAATGTATAGTTTTAAGTGTTTGAGCTTGCAGATGCCCACTTCTGGATGAAAATAGCAATGCCAGCCATCCAACTACTTAAAAAGCACACATTTGTAAAAGCACATGCTTATGGGTGTATCTGACAATACACATTTGATTATATATGACAATACATTTAAAGGTCTTACCACCTCCATTTTATATTTGATTGTAAAAATAATTTGCTTTTCAATTACCAGAGATCTTCATTCAATATGAAGAAAATATATCCCCTGCCAACAAACTACACAGGAGAAAATACAGAAAAAGATGGATGCTGACACTGAAATGTGTCAACATGATTTTATAGTCCAAAGACTAAATCTAGCACTTCAGTGTTTCAGGTGGATTCAGAAACTTTTAGGTCATGTCCCCTTTTACTTAATAGTTTTGATTAAAAAGCAGGAATTATAAACTGCACAGTTTAAGGGACTAATTAGGCTCAGGTCTTGACATAAACTCTGAACATTCCAAAAAACAAGCATGCTTAAACACAAGTCACCAATTTCCAGCTTGTTAATGTCATTAATTATTGTAACTGTGCTTGCAGGACACTGTGGTGTTAAGACATATGAAGTATTCCAGATCACTACTTAAAGAACAGTGGAAATTTTTTAGAAAATATGAAGTAATTTAAAGCATTTGAACATCAATTTGTCAGTCTTTCCAACACTGACATAACTTCTGTTTAACCAGAACACGTTATTTTCAGTTTATGCCTTAATTTATGTAGGAAAAGTAGCACAATTGATTATTTCTCATCTTTCACACTCAAGACTGTGCAAGTAATTTTGTTCATTCCCAACCATTTAAATAGCAGACTGCTTTAAAATGTCAGAATCTGACCTACTTCAAATAACTGAGTATGCAACTATTCCAATGGGCATTAGGTATGGAGTACTGAGCACAGTCTGTACGGTCAACTTCACAGAATGTGACAAAAAACATTTCTGCGTGTTCCTGGAAAACACCAGAACCCAACACTTGGACATTAATAAATGAGACAGACAACAACTCTTGGTCAGAAGCAAAAGTGAACTTATGATTACAATTTAAATCAGATGTTTAGCCATTTGTTAGTTTTAAAGAATCAGAAACAGGACAGTCATACATAACAAGAAGTTCATTTTATTTCTGCGCCTTCTGTGCCTTCGGCGCCTTCTCTGACGACTTTGGCGCCTTCTGTGCCTTCGGCGCCTTCTCTGACTTTGGCGCCTTCTGTGCCTTCGGCGCCTTCTCCGACTTCTCTGACTTTTCTGGCTTCTTGCCTTTTTTAGAAGACATCTTCTGGAGCTTCTTCATTTCATGCTTGATGATCCTGTTTCTCTGTAAAAAATACAAATGTTTACTATTCATCAGAATGAAAGCAGCAACAGCTCAAATATAATACCTGGAAGTCTAAGCTTTCAGATTCTGTATTTTTTGATAATTGCTAACCAATTATATAGTCAAAATATTTAAATCAATTATATAGTCAAAAGATTTACCATGTGTTATGTTTAAAATGTCAAATTCCACATAAAGCTTCTGATCTACTAAGGGGACAACATCATTCTGGCTGGTAACTTGGGCACCCCAATATTTCATGTGCAAAGACCTTCACTACAGAATGAAATACTAACAGCAACCCATCAAGAATATCTGATTTCATCAGCAGGTAGTTACTTCCTCAACTATAACCTGCAGGACTGACAAACAGATCACACTGTTTCAAGTTTGAGCAGCTACTGAGGAGAAAGTGGTGACCAAAAAAGCATGAAAAATTCAAGGCAGTCATATACTTTGTGCCAGTCCATAACCCAAATCAGCTATAAAAGTAAAGCTGCTAACATCTGTACGTGACTAAAGTGAAAACTACAAGCATTAACCCTACAAAGAGTAACACTCAAACACTTACCATTTTCTTTGCTTTCATAACCTTGTAGCGATCAAAATCAGTCATTTTGGCTTTCTGTTTGAAAAGAAACAGACATGAAGCTCTGATATATACATACACAAGTAGTAAAACTCAGTTTCAAAGTATTTCAACAAGTAACTGATAATCTATAAATTAGGTTTAGCTGCACATCTGGAACTAGCTCACTATTTAAGCCCTTCGCTGGGTGCAAAGGAATGATGGTGCAGGAAAAAAGGTGGCTATAGAAATGACTGAACAAAACCACATCTACTGTTAAAACACAAAAAGTTGAAGCTGACTGGTAGCAACTTTTAAAAATCTATGCCTTGTCTAGCTTTAATCTTAGCCTGCAATCGAAAACACAGTTTATTAGAATCCACCTGATTTTAATAAGCAGAAGCAGTACAAAGTGAAAAACTTTGTACCTTTTCTCGGGCTTCAATCTTCTTTGCCCATCTTGTCGCTGCCCATTTTTGATTTATATTTTCCTTCTCCCAGGCAAGTCGCACACATTTCTGACGAGCACTGCATTAGAACAGACACAAAATTATATTCAGAGTCTTTATAAAAATAAAGGTTCTCTCTGATGCTGGCCCACCAAATTTCCTACAAGGGAAGATCACCCTTCTACATTACTTCAGACACTTAAAGTCAATGCTAGATACATCTATGTGGCATAATTAACATTTTGTTTTGTAAATGCTTTGCTAATGGATGCTTGATGGATGAGCAACTCCAAGAGGTATATTCATGTGCTATTCCTAACACTGTTTCAGAATCAGAAAGACAATTTTTGTTTCTAAATTGCAGAAACTCATATAGTAACTAAGCTAAGAAGAACAGAATGTGTTCAGCCTCCTACAATTCCAGTGTAGTTCTACAGACAGGGAAATTATTTCATGTCTGAAGGTGACCTACACAGTAGCAGAATCAAAGCTGCACGGTATTTACTGTAACTGCTTCCCCCCACACCATCCATTCCGCAAGTATCTGCAAGTTGCCCAGGCCAGTGTGCTATTTCCTTTGTTCCCAAAGAACAGTCATCAGCCAATACTGGCCATGAAAACTTCAATGTATTCAAGTCTGCTAACACAGTCTGCCAAACTTGTACTGTGCACATGTATTAAATTAACCCATTGACAACGTCATATGAACATTTTAGATTTAGTGAGCATCAGATCACATAGTTCAGTCATCAGGTGGCAGCATGGGATTTTTATACAGGTCAAAAAAATGCCAACAACTCACCTGTGTGGGAACTTGAGAACAAAGTCAGTCAGCTGCATGCACTTGAAGGGCATAGCCTGCCTTCTGACACCACTGCAGGGGCCATCAACTAGTGCCTGAAAAACAAATGGGGGGCTTGTAGCAGTTTTCCCATCACACTTGATTTAGACAGCAGCTTCCTAATAATGTATGAACAGTATCTTGACAAAAACAGTTCAAAATTGAAATAAATGTTATTCTGACAAAACCCAATATTGTTAAGTCTTGCATATACAATCTAAGCTTTACAGAAATAATTTTAAAGGTTTATCTTCGTCTTTGGAAAAAAAAACCTGAACTTTAAAAAATGCACACAGAACTAAGATGACATACCAGTTCATCTTATTTTTTTTCCAGCTTTTTCAGGAACATTAAGTGCAGAGTTCCCTAGCCCAAACATTTGTTTTAAACAGACATTAATTCCATTCCACTCCACCTGACCTCACTTGTCCACTTCTATCATTAGGAAACATAGCAGAGAAGGGAATATATCACTTGGCAGTGAAAAAAGCTTACTACTGAAAATCTCAAATACAAGTGCCATTAAATTCCACCTTTTTTGTCAGTTGCTTATTTCTTTGAAAAAAATCTGTTCACAGAAAATTTCCTATAAAATAAATACACTTCGTCTTAGTGTACAAGCTTCTATTAAGGCAGAAAGGAGAAAATAAAAGTAGAGCACTCATAGCTTACTCTATTTTGGTCAATGACATCCACAATGGCCACCAGCTTGCCAGCATGTGGCCCAAAGGAAATAAAAGCAACTCTGCCAATCTCGACGAAGCGTTTGAACACCTGGGAACAGCAAAAATTGACAGGAGTTAGGCGCGAATGTACTTAAGGCCACTGCTAGATTCAAGGCTCTCACAGCCTTTGAAGCAACTCCCCAAGCATTCGAACTGCACAAACTCCCCTGTCGTAAGGAAAGGGCCCACGGTAACGCCCTTAACTACTTTTTGCCGGCCCTGGCCCCGCGTGGAGGCCGCGGCAGGCGGAGGAAGAGGCGCCGGGGAGGAGCAGGGAGCCCCGCGGGCCGCCAGGGCCGGACACGCCGGCTCCGGCCATACCAGGCGTTGCCTCCGAACACGGCCCTGCCCGACCACCAGCCGCGCCCGCCCAAGGGTCCCAGCCCAGCACGGGCGAGACGGCCGCGG
>NW_020799095.1:7549609-7562420 GCF_003259725.1 Athene cunicularia | reverse complement strand
GTGGGGTGCCTGGTGGGAGGGAGGGGCTGGCGGTGCTCGGGGCTGGCCCCGCTCTGTTCCGTCAGCCCGCTGCGGCTTCTCCCGAGCGCGGGGACGGCGTGAGGACAGCCTCGGTGCTGCGGGGCGCGGGCCAGAGAGCGGCTTTGGCGGCAGCCCCCGGGCGGGAGAACGCCGGAGGGGACAGCACATGCGGAGGCCGGGGCCGCCCTGTGGCCAAGCTGGCGAGCTGCTCCTGTTTGAGCTCAGGGGAGGGCTGGCAGGGCACAGCCAACACGCTCAGAGACAACTTATTAAAAGTTATCCCTCTCTTGGGGAGGCAGAACGTTTTAATGGGCCTGGAGTGAAAAAAACACCAGGATGGTGCGTGGGTTTTCCTGTCAGTGCAGAACTGGCCCCAGGTTTGAAAGCCTCTTGGCAGTACTTGGGATACAAAGGAACAAAGGCAAAACGGGCTTGGGAAGGAGACAGAAGTGGTACACATTAAGAACAAACGGTACAAGAGGGTAAACCAGTGTTATAATTAAGCTTAGTAGGTGATGCCACCTGATGGTGAAAAGTTGGTTTAAAAACAACCAAAAGGAGCATTTAGTTTACTGCGTTACATGCGCCGCAGTACGGAGGGACAGGCAGCACTCCATGCAGAAGTCAAGCGTCAGGCCTGTGCTGTTAATGGTGAGTTGGTCCCTCTTGTGTGTAGCAGAAGGCACCGTGCCAAGACCACTGTCACAGAAGCACGTGGGTGATGCCAGAAGAACCTGCCCGCTCTGTTCTTGGGCCGTGTTCTCTCCAAGCTCCAGGGGCAAGTGCAGGACAGTGCTGATTTTATTACTCAGTACCTATCTCCACATGAATGGTGTTTTCTAGAGAGCAAAGATGCAGCAGGAGCTCTGCAGTGCGTACAGGATGGACCTTTCCAGCCCCAAGCTGAGCTGCAGAGAAGGTGTGCCAGGTGGAAAGACGTTCCACTGCACAACCGGCCCAAGAGCAGCCTCGCAGTGCTGCCAGAGCTTCCCGCAGCCCTCGCTGCCAAGCAGCGCTGCTGCTGATGGAGGGCAGGCTGTTAGGGACCCTGTGGACCATTGGGGCACAACAGAAAAGCTCCATGGGTGGCTTTGATGGACACATGTCAGGATATTGACACAGGTGCAGATCATGTTTTGCAGGATTTTTCACTCCTAAACATCAGCCAAAACATCTGCTATGAAGAAAAGAGCTTTGAGGGTAGCAAAGCATAAGCAAGGCGTGCTGCTGAGCTCTGCTGGAACACAGCTCTGACCTGTCTGACCTTGTCTGGCTCGTCTGTCAACAGTAGAATGAAACATCCCAACTTAGCTGCCTAAAGCAGAGTGGTTGTTGTTTGGCCAGTTTTGCTTTTATAATATAAGAGAGAAAGTAAAAAATGCACTTAAGCAATTTTAAGTGGTGCAGATATTTTATGCAAAGTGCCTAGGGAATGGATCATTAAAATGTTAATGAGCATTTGACTCCCCTGGGTATTTTGGAAAGTCGTATCCAGAATACCATTATAGCAATATTGTTAACTGTTCTTTACAACAGTAATATATTAATACATGTATTAAACAAGTCATTTTTAAACAACATGTTCTAGGAAGTCAGTAGAAGATGAAGACTTTCTGATTCTTCCATTTTGCAGTGATTTTGAAAAACAGTATTTTTCATTTTCTTCATTTGACCTAACATTACTCTCCAGTATTACTTAAGAGGAAGGAAGTTACCTAAAATCTTGCCTTTGCATGTTTAATGGCAGAGATACTCAAATGTCACTTGTGACTGCATTGATGACTGAGTTCTATGTAACTTGCACACATGCATTTCTGCATCTGTCAGTATCATAAATGACTGGAAGAGGCATCACAAAACACACCAAGCTTGGGCTGTGCCTTAACATCAAACACTGAAAACAGTTCAGGATCTCAAGCTTAAAAGCATTTTCTCCCATTAATATGCATTTAAAAACATACACTAGGCCTGCACAAATGTTGTTGAACAAGTAATTAGATACTGCCTTCCCCTTCCTACACAGAAGAGCACTCATAAATTAAGTGTAGGTGAGCACTTCTTATGATACTGTCTCCATTGCCATCCAAGTGAACACACATTGTTCCTGAAATAATAATTGAATTTAAAAAATGAATAAAAACGCCCCAAATTGGAGAATGTTTGACTATCATACTCACAGTTTACTTTTCTGCCCCCTTAACTGATCTTACCCATGCTGAATCATGCCATGCAGTGCAAGTTACTGCTTTCTTCTGCTGAGTTTGTGTATTGCTTTATGAGAAAATTTATCACCATTTCCCTCTTCAAAAACACCCACAGGCATTTAATTTCTCATCTCTTTCTTACGGTGGATTAATTTTTGCTGCTTCTCCATAGATGAGGTTTTTCATATTACATAATCCTGTCCCTGTTCCCAGTGCCCGACAGTTCTTCTTCTAACCACTCTTGATCAACTGTCTGTGATAACTGGGAATTGCTGCTTTCAGATCAACATTATGGTGGTGAACATGAAATAAGCCCTACAAAGAGTCCATGTCCCTAAGTGAAATGTTGTTTAAAAAAAAAAAAAAAAGAGGGTCCTGGTTTTAACCACCAGGGTTTCCTTACTGAAAATACAGATTCTGGAGATAATGAGCACTGATCTCACAGGATCAGTTTTGCAGCATGCAAATTTTCATCCCTGAGAAAAGCATCTCAGGGATTTCCTATCCCTCTAATAAGAATTACTTGTCTACCAGGATTAAAATACTGGTATTGGGCAAATAAAAAAATAAAAAGTACACTTAGCTTTGCTTTCCACAACTTACTTTTATTATTCTTCATAAGGAGAGAGTAAAGAGTATAAAAAGATAAATAACCTAAAGTTTGTACACACTCCCACTGTCTGTTCAGTTCTAGCTGACAGGACATTACACCCTTAGTCTGGTTCCACTCTCCCTTGGGGGAGGATCTAGCTATGGTTACAGACAGCATTACCATCCCCATTGCCTCGCCTCCCCTCCCCTCCTGGAGCAACCACTACAGACCAGGGCAGCTAAGCTGGCTGCCATTCCCAGCCAGCTGGTTTTTTACTGGACTCCTGAACTGCAGCCATGGTGCTGGCTTAGAAGAAGCTGTAAGCTGTGGCAGTGAAGCTTGCCTGGCTAGAAGTGCAATAGTTCCAGCTTGCCCTGCTGGAACTGGTGGGAGAGGTAAGGCTGAAGAGGTGGGTATCCTGGTGATACAGGATGGAGGTTATAGACATAGGATTAAGAGGGAAATACTGAAAAAGGGAAACAGAAGGTGATTAATGGAGGGAGGTCATTCTTTGAATAGATACTCAATCTATCCAAGTATATCTGGAAGTCCAAACGATTCTTGAACAAATGTACTTGTTCTTTAGCTGCCAACTGTAAGGAGAATAACTTCCACGTGTGTTCCATTTGTGCAAAATCACACACGAGTGGACCTGCCCTTCACAAGCAAAGTAAAGGTTTTGTATGGCAAGTAAGTATCACAGAATAAAATTTTCAGCAGAAATTTAGCTGCTGGAAAAAAAGTTTTAATGGTGTCTTTTTTACCCTTCACTGCATTTCCAGATCAACCACACAAAATAAAGTAAGGCTTTTCTCTGATGCCATCCTCTGTAATGTCCATGCATTGTGAAATAAATCTTACGTTTTATCAGAAATAACCTGGGAGTCACAGAACACTCCATCACCTTGTAATACCTTCTGCCTTATTTTAAGTACTGCTACTCCAGTAAGACTGAAGGGACATAGCAATATACCAACAGATAAGGGACAAAGCCCTCACTGCTGCTCCTCTTGAAAAAAATCACTAACTTTTTAAATAGGAAAAAAAAAAATAAATTAGTTTCTTTCAAATCATCTATCAGCCTGCGAAAAAAGAAAACAAAACCCCAACCCCATAACCAAACCTGAAAGTGCAAAGGTGATACAGAAACAAAAGACAGAAACTGAAAATATAATTCATGGGTAAAAACACTGGCCACTGTTCTCCTGCCTCACAACCTAATCAATACAGGGATAGAAAACACGTTATGTGCCATTGGAATTCATAACCCAATATTGACTTTTGAGCATATACATCAAGTAGATCTCTTACATGCAAAACACCTGTGTGAAAACCACTACTCAGGCAGTCTCACAGGCTTTAGCTTCTTAGCAACAGATGTTGGATATAGTAATCTCCTTTTAGTTATTACTTTCTCACACTGGAAAACTCCGTGCATGAAATGAGTAACCATCCCTTCAGAGAGGAAAGGTGCAAGGGAAACTACACACAGAGGGAAGCAGTCCTGAGAAGATGGAGAGGGAGGAATGTATTAAAGTGATTGGCAGCAGCTATTTGCAGGACGTTTGGAGAAATATGGAGCTCCATGTAGGTACTGAATCTGGGCAGCCTCCTGGTAGAAGAGGAGGAGGGAAGTGAAGCTGAGATACTCTTTTCTCCTCTTGCAGGTTCTGAAGAGTACAACAATCCCTTCTTTCTGCTAACTCCTAGACCCTTCAAGATGTATTCCCCCTGCAGCTTCACAGATCACGTTACAGCAATATTAAGAGGAATTAACAGAAAGGGTGCACAAAGGGAAGAGATGGCAGATGATGTGGCAGGGTTATTTCAAGGGTTATTTCAGAAGCCAGCTGAAGACCAAAGCTATACAAAAGACAGACAGGTAAAAGGGAGACTCCTTGAGCAGTGGGTAAAACTGTAGTCTTACATTTTAAGGGAATGAAGGGTTTGGGGAAGAATGCCTGGGCTTTCAAGGAAGTCAGCTCTTTGGAGCAGCACTTCCAGGAAAGCTCTGGAGTTAATGTGCTAGACAGAAGCATCTGCTAGGTAGATCTTAGTGCTGCTGAAGGAACACCGAGGCCAGGACAGTGGAAAGGCTGATCAAGGCATTACAGCCATGGACTGCAGCTCCAGCAATGTGTTCCCAAACCCACTACAGAAAGGGTGTTCTGCTGGCCTGCAGACTGACTCCTATTCCTCCTGGCCTTGAATGAAGGGCTTAACATGTCAATGCTTCAAAAGGTCCCAGGTCTAAGACTCTATCCAGACAGTTGAAATAATATGTACATGAGAGGTCAGTACTGACTGCCACTGTCCGACATCGACAATACACAGGGAGTACAAGTCCGTGTTTCAGTATGAGAACCTACAGGAAGTGTTTCTGTGGAAGTTAGAGAAAAGGACACTGAAAACTCCAGTGGGTTCTGGAGGTAACTATGAGACATTCAAATTTAGTTTCAGTTACTAAAGTATGAAAGCATTTTGTTCCACCTTCAAAGCAAATCTTACATACCACAGCAGAGGCATTCCAAGATCTCCGTAGTACCAAATGATACAGCTGTTTTAGACAGGCTTGAAAGCCCTGAGAAATGTTGGTAGTTTATTACACCTTTATGTGGTGGGGATCAATCAGTTTGGAACAGCAATAGAAACAATTCTATCCCAGCTGTTCCTCTCAGTTCCTGTCATTACCCAGTGCTTGTTCCAGTTTCAGAAATCAGATTATTTGCGGGCTTTTAGTGTCAGCACTGCACACAGGAACAGCTACCATGTTCTTGCCTCTCACAGTTCCTACTGACTTGTTTAATTTTATCTTAAACAACCTCCACCATGATCAAATCCATCACCACTTGAGTTTACCAGGTAGCGCAGGGTTAACGAACAAATAAATAATACGTACCTGATAGGAAAAGCCTATTAATCCCTTATCAAGCAAAGTGACATATCTGTCCATGTTTTCTCTGCTGCACCCTGGACAAACTGGTTGTATGGAAACAATTACCAAAATATTTCAAAACCACTCCAATTCAACATATTAAACATTCCTTTGTGTCTCTTCTGTTTATATGCTTCTGATCCTGAAGTCTTTTTGCCTGTCTTTTTCTCGTCTTCCATTTTTCAAAAATAAAGTCCTACTTAACTTAATAAAACTATAAAATTTTTTTTGTCTTCAGTGAAGTTCATTCATTCTGGAATAAATACATGTTCAACACGACTCATGTTCTTCCGATTACGTGAAACAATACACAAGTAAACAAGGAAGAGAAGACACAACAATGCCGTTGCTGTGAGGAAGATGAGGAGCCCAGTGAACAAAGCAGGTTTCAGAGGTACTTGGATCAGCTTGCCTTCTGCTGGAATCATGTTCGTGAGGCTTAACATGTAACCAAGTGACCATGCTATACTGCTGTTACCCACCTGAAATAAAGACAGAAGAGTCCTATTCCCATGGACTTCCCAGGCAAAGTAAAGAGGTTCCAGAAGTTCAACTGCTGATACTGGCAACTGCTTTTTAAGTTAGCAAAGAGAAAACTTTAGCAGAGCATGCAAAGAAGATACAGAATCATTTTAAATTACCCTTTTTTTGTAGTTTCAGAGGATGCTACTAAAATTGGTCAGTAAATGGGCTAAGGAAGTGAGGTACAGGCATTAGATGGATGACTATAAGGATGTGTAGTACATATACAGACAGCCAGTTAGGGGATTTTCTGTGCAAGAAACACACTTTTTAAAAAAAAAAGTAAAAAATCAGCACTACTGTGCTAATTCCTAGAATTAGTCCTCACCTTAGCCAAATCCTAAAATGTTAGTTAGTTCAAGCAAACAAAAAACCCCCACAAAGAGTCCCACTGACACAGGCAAAGAGGCGGCCAGGGTAAAGTCCCCAAAGCAGCAAATCCATTAATCATCTTTTGTTTCATGATGCGTTTTGTGCCTGCAAAAGAACCAGCACTAGGCTATTCCATTTAAAAAATAAACATAAGTGGAAAACTACTTAGAAACAGGTGAAACAAAAGCAAAGGGGTTATGTTTGTATTCGCTCCATGGTCCTCCCACTTTGCTGTCTTTCCCCACTTCTAATTTGAGCAAGAGTTTCATTTTCCACTGTCTTTTTCATTAAATCATCATCCTGCCACTTGACAAGCACAGGATCAAAGGGTGCAGACAGAGCATGTTTGCCTATTTATATAAAACATGTAAGTACATATCACTGCCTCCTACAAATCAAACTACAATTTAAAAAAAATAAATCTGTTGAGAGTGAAAAAATAAGGCATTTGGAAAGGTATCAGTAGAACTCATTAAACAAGGGCTAGCCTAGATGGCCAGCTACACATGTGTTTGGTTTACACTATAGCATAGTTTGCTTTCTTTTTCAAAGGGCCTGCACCACCTTCATCACTCCAGGTAGTTCTAGGGTATACTACAGGACAGACAAAGCTGGAATTGTGCTCTTCTGCAACCAGTCAGCTCTCCCAAACTCATTTGGCTTTCCAACTTTATTACAGGCCATCTCACTCTGCAGCTACAGAGTTTGTCTGAATGGCTGCCCATAAGTAGTTTGCTTAAATTTGGGAAACCAAACCTCTTTGGTTATTCTTGTATAAAAAGCATCATGATGAAGTTGAGGGATGAACTTTAATAAATGAATTAATGTCTTCAATGAACAGTCAGCTACGGGTTGTAGGAGGCCACAAGAGCCTATAATATTTGGTCCTCTTTGTACTTATGTATATCTTAATACCTTTTGGTTAACTGATAAAAAGAAAGCTACAGCAACCTGAACTGGAATATGACAGGTGAGCAAAGAGGTAAGATGGATCAAGATGATTTTTCATTGCTGAGTGAGGGGAAAAGCTGATTCTCAGGCTTAGAACATTTGCAAATCATCCAGCTCTAGATCTCGCCCAGATCTTAGCATTGGATTAAGGTTCTTTTCATTAATTAAAAAGAAATATGCTCCTAGCACAGGCAAAAAAAAAAATCTACCCTCCACTCTTGGAGAAACTGAGCTGTTATCTCTAGGGCAGCTTAGCTGATCAGTTAACATTAGGTTTCATTATTTTAGTAGGGGCAGATCTATCTAAGAGAATGTAGTTTTTCCTTTTGGAGTTTCATGATTACCCTAGTGTAAAATCTAGGTAACAAAGTGTTAATTTCAAATAAGCCTTTTGGGGTTTTATTTTGCTCAGTATTTTTATAGTCTTGGCTAAATACAGAAAAACGTTGCTGTGTTTGGTTGCTCCCATCTGCTGGGGACAATACAAGATATATTTAAATACTGAGACAAATCCATCCCCCACCAGGCCCAAATTAACATCCCAAAGTAAGCTCTCTGCTGATTTCCTGGTAGAAGAGCTAAACTCTGGACAGTCCTCCAGAGCTCCTAATGGTTGTCCACCAGCGGACAAAATAAGGCAAGAAAATCCTGACTGATTCCTTAGTGCACCAGTAACAGATACGACTGTTCAGAAAATACTTACAATTTCCAATTCACAGCTTGCCAGCATACCCTGCATTTAAGAATACTCCATGAAGATCTACAATCCATTCTTTTGTTGGGTTTGCATTCAAGTGCTGAAGCATTTCCAGACTATATAGAGATTAAGAGATGGTCTGGGACAAGGTTTTAGAATAAGACTCTGTACAGTAGCAGAGAGGAAAGGATGGAGTCAGAGCACTGCAGGGACCACACTCCTTGATGTAACAGTCAGTCTTAAATAAGTTGCCATGCCTTCCAATTCGAAAGCGAAAATTTCTTAGCAATAGCTTTAGAATGGACAAGTTTGGTCCAAGCACTCTATTTTTTAGGAGAAAAATTGAGGTCAGGAAAGAGAGGGTAGCTATTACACAAACATTGTAAGCCTTCTCTCTCTGCCAACTGAAAGCCAATACTCCATCAATATACATTCTTATTTCAGAGAACCAGATTACAGCACAGATGGATGTGCCAGGTGAGGATGAAAACTGCTCTAGTTGCTTCAACACCACTCACTGACTACAAACCAGCTCTGCTGGTTCCTCCAAGGATCTGCCAGCAGGCAGAAAAGTGGGATTTCTCCTGTCCAGCTCAGCAGAGTTAGCTTCAACTGACCTTGACTGGTGAGGTGTTTCAGGCAGATCACTGCTACTACTTCAACAAACTGGGCAAGGTTTAAAACACAGTTATTTGATCCTTGCTTAAAGCTCTTTAAATGAATCTAGGCAGCATCTCCAAGTAATGCTGCAACTTCTGGAACAAGGCTGAAATTGCTACTGAGGCTTGAAAAGTGGCTTTGTCTTATACCAAACATTTGACAGACATTTACAAAGGTTGTTTTTACAGCCATTATATTTTTCTAGGCTGCTGCATGTTCTGTCTCCTCCTAAACTTCTTTGGATTAAAATAACAGGAGGAGGAAATAATTATTACTCACCTCCTTTTGAAAACGTATCTGTGGCCAAGTTTCTGCATCAAAGTTGTAACCATGTACAAGCAAGTAATAAATGAAACTGGCTGAAAAACAGTAGGATCTCGCATATGTTTCTTCAAATTTAGGCAGCATAAACTGGAGCTGAAAGCAAAAAGTTTTTTTAAAACATGTAAATTATGAAAAAAATGCTTTTGGTTTTTAACTAGAGACTACTTTGGATTCTACTTAGAATTTATTAGCATTTTTCAGAAACAAAACTGTGGACAACTAGATACAGAGGTTTAGAAAAAGACAGACCCTGACAGTGATATAACTTATGTGGTAAAAAATGAAAATAAAAATAAAACTGTAGAGGAAAGATTGATAACGTTATGGTTCCTAAATTTTATATGCTATCTTTACAGCATGGTTAAATCTATGAGATGGAATTTCAAAACCTAGCATGCGAGAAATACTACATGGTTTGAAGCACAGCGTGGAAACAAATGTTGAGGTTGATACAGACTTCTGAAGAGTTCTGAATACTTGCCCAGTCCATGTCCTTTTTATATCTTCCTTTTACAGATACAAAATAAAAAATTAAAAAATAAAACCCAAGCAACCCACTTACCTGTGCCCAGCTCTGTGAACACAAAAACCACATACTTGAATTGAAGTCAGCTAGGGAAAAGTGCCCAGATAAATTCAAAGCATTAATTGTATAGTAGAATCCTGAGAAAGCCTATAGAAAAGGAGTAGATGACAGGCCTGTTACTGTCAGAACTACAGAAATTAAAAGGCAAGAAAACTCAAGAAGAAATGCTGTGTTTGCAAACCTACCACAAAACTGCCTTTAACTTTTGGCTGATGTATTCCATTAAATGGACAGTCTTCTCCATCTCTACAAGCAGTGAAGTTAAACAATAAAGAAACCATCTCCTGGCACAGACCTGGGTCTCCTGTTCCATGGAAGTTCACAAGCTGGTTTGGGTAGTAATTTGCTGGTCTCAGAGACTGTGTACAAAGGCTGCCAGAGAAGTACTTCATCGTTAATGCAGTACTGTAATTCTGAGGGTAACATGGATTACCTACATTGGAACTGGTGTTTGATTTCTGGAAGAAACAAGCAAGCAAACAAAAAAACCCAAACAATAAAAGCTACTCAAACACAAGACAGACCTAATTTGACATTAACTACAGGAATCTTTCTAAACCACATATGCATGTATTTTTGTTCTCTCTCTGTCATGGCTGATCAGTACAACATTGCTGACTGTTGTAACTCATTGGAACCCCTTTCTCAAAAATCACTGGCAAGATCAGCAAAATGCTTACAGAAAGCTGGGCCTTCTTGTCAAATGGTACAAAACTCTCACCAATTTTTAACAAATATGAAGATCTATGTATAAAACCTAAGTGTGTTTGCCCACAACTAAGCACAACAGAGCTCTTATTGGCGTTTTCAAACTCCACCAAAGGGAAGTGAACACAAGCCTAAGAACCTGCTCAGACAATTACTGAACACCTGCAAGAGCAACATAGCAAAGGACCTGAAACGGACCTGGAGCAGCAATGCTAAAAGCCTTTTCTCAGCTTCATCTCTCCCATAGCACTGGAAGCTGTGAGTGTAGACATTGTAGCTGTAACCGTACAACTTCACTTGCAAGGTGCTATTGAAGTTCTCCTGAGGCTCCTCCGAGATAAATGAAATTTGAGTGGAAGCTCCTCCAAGGTCCAGCGCACCCATAGTTTCTTTTCCATAAGGATGGACCCATGTCCTCCAAAGGTTTCTCTGCATGTAAAAATAAAAACAAGGCCAATTAGAAATATAATCTGCTTGGTCTCCCTTCAAGCTTTTAGACTCTTTACATAACTTTTTGAGATTTTCCCCCCCCTGCCCCCAAAAAAATCTTAGCTCCAAGGAAAACATGCAGATGTTTTTTGCATAAGACGGTTGTACTTTTACAAAGTGAAATAATCTTGGAAGATGGAAAATGGAATGCAGTGTAGCTTTCAACTCAGAGGACAGCACAATGATCAAAGCCCAGGACTAGCCAGATCAGTATCTGTATTAGAATGCAGGGAATTGAAGTCCAGATACCCATGAGATCTTGAACAAATCTGGATAGAAATATTGTGGAGATTTGCTTGTTTCAAGGCAAGAAGAATTATTAAAGGAATAGAATATTGAAGAGATCACACAGGAAAGGAGAGTGACAAACACAGAAAAGTCAAATGAAAGCTCCATCAAAATCAGAAGAGCAAGGACCCTATTCTGTACATTTCCTTTGCTGAAACTGCAGTGGCAATAAATTTGATCTATTCAGCTGGCATTTTTCCCTGTTGCCCAAAACATCCCCCAAATTCTGTATTTGATGTACACAGTCACAGTGCAAAATATAGATTTATGACTATCTCGATATTTACTGTAGCATTATTTACTGAGCATGATGATATGAATATATACATAAGAAGGGAAGAGAAACTTTATGGCCGGTAAATACACTCACAAGAAAATTCTACAGTGAAAGATTCCCATTAACAGCCCCTAGAAGAATTTGACTCCTAGTCCATTGTCACAAAAATGGTGAAAATTTCTTTCTCCTACTAGTGATATTCTAACAAGAAGATCTTCACATAACTCTCTATATTAAACTGGCTTCACAGTGTTTTGCAGTCCTTACGAATCTGCCATATAGAATCTGATATTTGGATTATTAAAATTAGCATGTGTGTTGGGTTTGTGTGTGGTGGGTTTTGGTAGCAGGGGAGGGCACTACAGAGGTGGCTCCTGTGAGAAGCTTCTCGAAGCTCCCCCAGCTCCAAGTCAGACCCGTCTCTGGTGAAGGCTGAGCCAATGAGCAATGGTGGTTGTGCCTCTGCGATAACACATTTAAGAAGGAGAACCTGGTAGAAGGAGGGTTGTGAGGGAGATACCTGTGCAGACACTGAGGTCAGTGGAAGAGAGGAGGTGTGCCGGAGCGGAGACCCCCCTCAGCCCATGGTGAGAGGGCAGCCTGTGCCCCTGCAGCCCACGGAGGTCACCGGTGGAGCAGATGCCGACCTGCAGCCCATGGAGGACCCCACGCAAGAGCAGGTGGCTGTGCCCGAAGAAGGCCATAAACCTGAGGGAAGCTCCTACTGTTGGAGTTTGTTGTTGAGAGGATGGCAGCCTGTAGGAGGGACCCATCTTGGAGCAGTTTGTGAAGAGCTGCAGCCCATGGGAAGGACTCATGTCGGAGGAAGTCCATGGAGGACTGTGTCCCGTGAGAGGGACCCCACGCTGCAGCAGGGCAAGAGTGCCAGGAGTCCTCCTTCCAAGGAGGAAGGAGAAGCAGAAACAACGGTGATGAACTGACCACAACCCCCATTCCCTGCCCCCCTGCACCGCTGGGTGGGAGAAGGTAGAGAAATCAGGAGCAAAGCTGAGCCCAGGAAGAAAGGGACGGGTGAGGGGGAAGGTGTTCTTAAGATGTGGTTGTGTTTCACACTGCCCTACTCTGTTTGATTGGTAAATTAATTGGTGGTGGTGGAGTTTAAATTAAATTGATGTTCTTTTTCTTCCCCAATCGAATCTGCCTTTTGCCTGTAACCATAATTGG
>NW_020799095.1:7537174-7549559 GCF_003259725.1 Athene cunicularia | reverse complement strand
AGACAGGTGTTCTTAGGATGTCGTTGTGTTTCTCACTGCCCTACTCCATTTGGAAAATTAAGTGGTCGTGTTCAAATTAATTGGTGTTCTTTTTCTTCCCCAGTCAAGTCTGTCTTTTGCCCATGACCATAACAAGTGAGTCATTCCTCTCCCTTGTATCCATCCCTGAGCCTTTTGTTTTCTTTCCTCCCCCCCATCCCTGAGGGGGAAGGAGTGAGCCAGGCTGCTTTGTTGCCCTCTGGGCTTAAACCACCACATGCTAGAAGACTGACACCACCCTGAAGTTCATGATGTCATTTTTGTTGCACAAAATGCACACAATGAGAAAAACTCTTCCAGAACATGCGATTCTAACACTGTTTTTCTTAATTTTGCTAGAGTCAGCAACACGTTCACCATGAGCTATCATTCAGATCACCCACAACTAATCCCTGCTTATCAATTGCCATGATCTAACAGGAACCATCCAACTAGGACAGCTAACAATACTCAGGGGTTTGGCTGAAATTTCTTTCAATCTAGCGAGACTATCTGGAAGAAGTGTCCTTAATGCTAAGGGCAGCACACTGCTGCCATGAGCGCAGAATGAGCAGTTTCTGATCATCTTGGTACAGCTTTTACTGGGAATGAAATTATACTGAATATCTCTCTATAAAAAGGGACCTTACAATGCATTTGACTGACTCTGAGGCTCTTGCCTGACCCTATTTCTGAGTTCAAGAACAGGATAAGTATCTTTATATTGGTATCACTTTGTCTGCACAAGATAGTTGGTATCACAGCCCACTGCTCATAGCCTGCAGCTTTTCAGCAGTATCAAATGAGTGTATATGAGTGACTTCTGGCTCAGCTGAGGCACATCTGGCCACATCAACTTAACCACCTGCACTACTTCAGTCTTGTCTGTTTAAGACAAGTGAGCCAACACTGCCAAACAATTTGGAGACCCCTAAGCTGTGCAGATCCTTCACCAGTAGAGCTGCAGGGACAGCAACCACCTGAGGAAGTCACAGAAAAGCAGAAGAAAACATCTTTAGTTGGGACCACTTTCAAGACAATCAACACCTGTCACACTTAACATACCAACACATTTAAGAGCAATGTAACTTCTGTTTCTAGGTAAGGCATCCGATATCATTTAGGGAAGAGCCCTGTTTTGTCGGTCAACAATTTTACCTTTGCCATATCACATTCTTGTAACATCATATTCTTTGATTTATGTTTACTTTGTTCCATTATTGCCACAAAAATACCATTACATGTTTCAGTGCAAAATGAAAGTTATAGCTATGATGTTTTAACAGGCATGTCCTCTCAAACTCCTCATTTATAAGAGAGAAACAGTGAAAAGAAAAGCATGCATTTTTTTCCACACACCTCTAAGAAATTGCCCATTAAATAGTTGGCTGTTATCCATCCATACACCCCTTCCTCTGGCCCAGTTATGATTTGAGCACCCCTAAATTCAAAAGGTTGTGCTCTGAAGTAGCTTTGAATGCTTGCAAGGACTTCATTGGCTGCCGTTTCATTTTGCAACCTAAGCAATTCACAAAACATGAGACACTGAGCATCTGAAAAGGCAATTTTATCTTTATTGTTCACTGACTAGCAATTCAAGAAAACTCCTACAACCACCTAATAAAGAAACAGACATGATTTCCCTAAAGGGGAAGCTTATGACAGGGAACAGCAAGTATCCAGCATTGTTTCAGCGAGGAACTCCCCCACTATGTACAGACTTCGCTCTTTATCATACAAGTGCATGGGTGCTTTGCTTCTTACATATACTTTTCTTTTTAGTAAACTGAGCGCTTATATGACAGCTGATGGTTAAAAGTCCTGGAGCCTTTCTTCCCACTCTGTTTAGCCACAGAACAAATACAAAAAGCCGGTTTGTGCTAGGGCTAAAGCCACAGACAGACCCCAAAAGCCACATTACACCACACTCACACTCAGAAAACTCTGCAGTGTCTAGCTTTAATCTGCCTTTACTGCCCACGGATAAGCACAAACATTATCTGTTTACATAACACTGAATTTTAAGACAGATGTGGAAGAGAAAATTAAACTCTTGCTTTCTCTAGAATAAAGCAAGCATTCTTTTCAATACAGCATAATGGAGGATTTTTATACAGCCCTGCTTTCCCTATCAAAAAGGTTAATTAAATTCAATTGGCTGGGCTCCATTTCCTTTTGAGATGGCCAGTTTCCAATGGACAAAAATGCATCCAATACATTTTTCACATTCTGTTTTCAAAGACTGCTATGCTAGGACACATACAGAGGAATTAAAGTTTCTGCCATACCTCAGTAGTCTCATGCCAGCTGTAGCCCCCAGATAAACAGAAGTGTTTTTATGCAGATGAACTGGTATTCTCTCCTTGACTTTATTCAGACAGTCATCAAAGGGTTTGACAAGAGCTCCAGGGTTACTCTCATAGCTAGAGATACCAGGGCCTTAAAAGAGAACAAGTAGATTGATTTCATTCTGCTTTGCCAACTACAAATTAGCCCAATTAGCAAACAGGTGTTAAGAGAAAGAGATTTCCCCCTTCCCTCCTGCAATTGCAAACAAGGATAGGATGATCTACAAGTGCTTAAGAAATAAACAATGCAGGGACTGTTTCAGCTGTGTGAGACAGAAGATATTTGCAAACTGCTCACCTGTATTTCCTTGTGTGTACATACACAGCTATAGTACCATACCTAGAGTAAGATACACAGTATAACCACATAACAACACAAAGACAGCAATGCTATATTTATGAAGAAAATAGGTTTACTCATGGCAGATGCTGTAGAAAATAGCATTTCTAATGGATGTAAGATTTCTCCGATCTGCTAAAGTATAGAAAATCTCTTCTTCCACAACCTAAAACAAAGATTTCCCATCTGGTTTGCCACAACTGTTGTGGACACCATGGCACCTCTCCAGCTCTCTGCTCTCGAATGAAAATATAGAAGCTTCTGCAAGGAATTGCTGGTGAAATTTCAAGATGAATGCAAATGGCTCTTGAAGTCATAGAAGTCCAAGTCTAGGCTGGTGCACGAACTACTAAGTGTTTCACAGTTTTCCAAATTTCCAAAGCCTTAAAATAACAGGAATGAGAGTTACACCATGCTGCATAAGGCATAACTATTTGAACAATTAACATCAAAGTCTTTCCTCCCTTGTTCAACACTCCAAGGACCAGAAGGACTTCAACTTGGGTGTGAATAAAAAAACATTCCTTACTCAAATTCCCTAGCTGAGGAAGCCACACAGGGAGAAATCCAGGCATTCCCATGAAGCCATTGCCCCACAGAGAACAACTCTGCCAGAACTCCATCTAGTTCTCCTGTAACAGCCATCTCTCTCACAACTTGATCCCAAGCTAAGTAAAAGATGGCTCTTACAGAGTTAAAATGAGAAACCATTTATGTTCAGCCACATTGCATTGATAAAAACAGATGAAACAGACTCCACACTCCACCACTCCCTTTTCCACAGTATGAACTTAAACATAAACATTACCATGTCATCATTAGCTGTTCACAGCCCTGGTTTGGAATAAGACTTTCCAAAAGTCTTAAGTCCAGCACAGGCAGGCCTGAGACTGGAAGAAAACCTGTTACCAGATGAAACTGCAGCAACTGCTGTTTTACATCCTCAGCGACTGCTGTTGCCTCACACTCCCTTGGCAGCAACAACCTCCATCTCCTGGTGTTCAGAGAGGGCAGGTCACAAGGCAGTGACCATTTTCTTCTGGACAGCTGCCTGCTTTGAGGATGCTTAGAGCCTGAGCAGGACAGATTAACTGCACTATATAGAAAGGGGTTTGTGTGTGTAGGCAGCAGCCCCACATGAGGCAGAGGTACCTAATAAAGGCAGAAATAAAATTATAAAACCACCGCGGAAGTTACAGAGTAGTTGATCGTTTGACTTTTAAGTTCAGTAGGTATGTGAAAGTCTGCCTCTCAGTATGGCCAGATCCATCCCCCAGTTTAAGTGCTCAAGGCTGCCCCCCACAGCTTGGTTGGGGACCTCTCCCATGAGCCCAGTCTCCTCTAGTGCAGTCACCCAAGACTGGAGCAGGGAAGCCTGGTGATTTTGTAGACTGGAGGATGAGTACTTTGGTTGAACATGGTTAAGGGCTCTCTGGACCCGAACAGTTCACAGCAATTTGGACTCCTCTGGTTTGCAATTTTTTATATTCCTTGGATGTAAACCAAAATCTAAACCAATTAAAACAAATTCACAAAGTACTCCTCTGTCATTTTTCAAGAAGAATAACGCAGTTTCTCTGTGCATTTTTGATACACCAGGATTCCTAAAGGCAACATTACTAATGAGCCAGCAGTGTACCCCCCACCTCAGCAGGCTGGCTGCCATTCCTGCAGTCTATAAAGACACACCATCAGGCACATGACAGCGCATTACTTCTGTGCACGTTACAGCTGCTTTCCTTTCCTTGTTCTAAAATTGCTAAGAATGTCCACATGTATATTTAACACTGAAGATAGAAACGTTGATGATCTTAAGAAACCATTGCCTTCTACTCATTTCCTAGCTACTCATACTAGTTATGGCTACATCTCCAAGGCAGTATTGCTGAAGGCAGTATCTTAGAGGATATTCTAAAGCTTATTTAACTCAGAGTAGCAGAATTTACACAGCTTGGCTTCCTGCAGAACCCCTTATGGACTAGCTAGTTTAATAATGTGAATTTCTCTCCCCTGCCTGGCCACCTGTCTTCATAGAATGTGTGGAACTTGGGTATCTTTGAAAGCTTAGTCTAATGTCATTGAAGTTAACTAAGAGATTCAAAAGCTGTTATGAAGGAATTCACAACAAGCTATTAAAACATATACTTAACCATACAGGAGTATGAGCAAAAGTCAGTCTGTACAACTACAAGTCTTCCTGAGCCAAAGGCCAGACCTGCGTATCTGGTACAACTATGACATCCTGTCAGAAACAGTTCTACAATTTAGCTGTTTTATTGATAATTTTATTAGACACTTCCTAGTTCTGTGGTATGGAGAAGCTCCTCCTGTTCACCCTCTGCATGCCTTTCATAACTTCCTCTAGGTTGCCTCTAATTCCAGATGAACTGCACAAGCCTTGTTTCTCTAGGAATCCTGACTCAAACAGCAGAAATTTTTCTAAACATCACTAAGACTTCTGGAAAATAAAACCTAATTTGTCAAACTCCTATAGCATAGCTGACACTCATTTTTTACCTCCATCAAAATTAATGGCTAATATCTAACAAGGTCTAGATCCCCATTCCTCTCAATGACTTTTTATTCTGATCTATTTT
This sequence comes from Athene cunicularia, assembly GCF_003259725.1. Classification (NCBI taxonomy): domain Eukaryota; kingdom Metazoa; phylum Chordata; class Aves; order Strigiformes; family Strigidae; genus Athene; species Athene cunicularia. Next base: position 7,544,256 of record NW_020799095.1, on the reverse strand, counting down.
AAAATATATTTTATACTTTCCTTTTAAAAGAATTTATCTCAGGGCCCAAGGCCTAAACATTTACAGTGCCTGATTCTCTGTATAGCGAATTCTGTCTGCACCAATCATGCACTGCAGTGGAGTAAAGTTTAGTTACAATTTCCTCTCTCCATTGCAGATTAGAGCACTCTGTCTATCAGTAGGAGAAGGACTGATACTGACACATACAGACACCATCTTAACAGTTCTCACTCCCCAGCACTTAAAAGGGAACGCAGCAGGAAAAAAAAAAAAAAAGAAAAAAAAAAAAGTATAAGCTTTCAGATATCCTCTTCTTGGAGGCTTGAAAGAAATAAGGAATTTCCATTTGAGCTTACCTTTCACGTTGCACTTGAAGGTTTGGCTTACCACTCCCGTGTCATTTTCTTTTTCTGCTGGCCATTCATAGACATAGACTGTAGTCCGAGAGGATCCAGCATCAAGGACTATTCCATACTGGGGAGAAAAAATTAAATCACTAGATCAAGAAACAAAAAGTGACAGCTTAAAGGCCCATACACAGCTGTACTTCTTTGCACCATCAACACTTTAGAAAATGTATGCACAGTATATTTACAAGAGAGATTAATTCTAGTGTTAGGCGCTTAGGCATGAATCCAACAGCCAAGCACAGAATTAATCTGGCTGCAAAACAAAGAACATACTAAATATCTTCAATAATTATGTCAGTGGGGATGGAGAATGCTCATCTCTTCAGCATCAGGTTCAAAATCCACACTGACACATAGATAACACTGTGTTAGGACCTGATTTTGCAGCGAGTTCATTTCCCATTATCCCAGCTATACTCCCTGGACACTGAAGGGTTTGATACCTAAGCACAGGCTTTAGATTCAAGGATGCACAAGGGATCCATAAAGCTACGAGCAAAGAGGTAAAGTACATAATAGTCCACATTCAGAATGATGTAACAAGTCTGGTTCTTTTCTAATTGCCCATAAACCTCTCCCTTTGAGTGGTTTAGGCAGTCCACTTGAGAGCCTGCCACTGAAAACAGGCTGCGCCAGCGTGTGAGACAGCAAAGAGGGAATCAGTATTACCCCATGTTTGTTTATTAAACAAATGAGGAATATTTAAGTGACTTGCCCCAGGTCAACTGGATTCTCTGTGTGATTAAAGCCCAGGTTTCTCCATCCTGTTCCACTGCTCACCAGACCAGTCTTTCCCCCTTTTCCATCTTTTATGGCAGCAGAAAACTGTAGCAACTGGGAAGGCAAACTGCACGAAGGGAAGAAAACTGCGATTTTGCTTATCCTCTTTATGATCCATGAAAGTACATTTAGCTGCCCCCTGACCTTCCAAAGTCATCTAATTGGCAAGAATCACATAGTGTAGGGTTCATTTCTCTGTCAACTTTTTTCTTTTAAAAAAGACAGATGCCCAGGAGCCTGACAATACTGAAAAATAAGAGCCTCCATCTGGCTGCAAAGCAGTAAGAGCCCCTGCAGCAGGCCAATAAATTTCATCCCAGTGCCTCCCTAGGGAGCCTCAAGTCTGACTGAGAAAGATCACTGCTTCAGGTGGCAAACCATTCAGATTCCACACCTCATTAGTTCCCAGATTCTGCAGTAATCCTACAAACTCCCAGCCCCCAAAGAACTACCAGCAATACCAGTCTAGTCTGCTTCCTAAAGGACTGTTAGATAATGAAAATTTCATTTATACTTATCCAGACGATACTTACCCTGATCAACTGTGAAAGGCTCCACAGATGCTATCAAACCACTATGCCATCAGGCTCCCTTCAAGTAACTACTTTGGCAGAGATACTTTGAGTGTATTTCCCCTCTTTGAAAGAGAGATGAGGACTCTGGAGACACATAGTATGGTAATGGTCAATCTGCTCAAGGGCTATTAGTTAAATCTAGTCTCCGTCAGCTCAGAGTGCCAACCATAAGCTACTTTTAAGTGCCAAACTTAACTACTTTTAGAGCTAACTATCATGCCTAGGTAGAGCTAGAAGGTAATGGGAGTATTTTTACCTCAGCTAACTGTGGGGCTTTTTGACCTCCTTCCACCCTCCCCTGCATTTCCCAGCCTCCTTCCTGAAAGTAACAGATTTCAGGCCCAAAGGGTAGTGGTACACTTATCTGAACCGATGTGCAACTCACAGTTTCATTTTCTCCCTCCTCCTATTTTCCTGTACAGCCTCTTGTTTTCTTTAAAAGAGATGCTCAATTTTGAAAAGGACTCTTGGGCCCATTTCAGGGTGACTCTTGAAGCTCCTCAGAACTGGTGTGAGTTCACTCTGTGTGAACTGGCCCATGCAGCCTCCTGAAGTGATGATCAGTGAGAGGTGTGCCAGATGTTAGGACTAAGGTTAATCTTTAATTAAAAAAACAGAAATGACAGAGGATGCAGCATTTTAAGAGGGTGAGAGAATTCTACACGCCTTGTCTCAGCCTGCTGCCTAAGACAAACTGGTTGAATTAAAATTCTTCGGTGACATTACATTTCTATCCAGGTAGCAAGTCAGATCATCTTTGGCTGCCCTTTAAGGACAAGCAATGCCTTCCTGCTTTGAGATGCACTGTGTGGGACTGAGAGCACAGGGAAACCCTTATCTGGGCTAGCAGCTATTAAAGAACAGACCAACTTTTTCTCCCTCCCTTCCCCTCTACTTCAACTTTCCCACTGAGGATTTCTGTCATCTCTACTCAAACACCAGTGGAGAGAGACAAAGGCCTGGTGATTCCCTAATACCCAACAACTGCATCATCTAGTCAAGGGACTAGATTAGTCAGGACAAGACAGGGAAACAACATTAACCCAAAAAAGCTTCAGAGTTCTGGTTTCTGTAATTCTCTCCCTGAAGAATCTCCACACGTACTCCAGCAGCACAAGGCAAAGCCTGAATTCCAGAGTATTTCTGCCTGTCTTTTTGGTTTGCTCTGCCCTCATCATGAGCTACTTTGCTTCTGTTAATATCCATCAAGTCCCAACATGTGGTAAATCATAATGTGCACACTTAACAGCCCAAATTCTTTTGATACACAGTTTGCAAAGATTTTGGCATAAACTTCCTAACTGTGCTTGGGGGCAGTATTTAAACTCTGTGTATTTCTGACTTCAAAATGATTATAAAGTTACTTCCAATCTCTGGCAAAAATAAAAAAAAAGCAGTGGCATATCCTCCTCATTTGGCCTCTCAGTCTTGGATAAGATATTGTGTGATAGGCATCACAGACAGGGAATCAAGGAATGCCTTTCCTGCTTTGTCACTGACTCTGATCATGACCAATTCTCTTTTTCTCTCAGTTTCAGTTTTCCCATGATGAAGATGTGATTAAACATCAATTTATGGCTGTAAGCTCATTTGAATCACACCATAATTAGTTTTGGAAGAAACACGATTAAACATCAGTTCAAAAAACTGTTTTCTTTTCTTAGGCATTCTAAGACTTACCTTAAGCCCTGGGGAGAGGATCTGTTGCTGATTTATCTGAATCACTGCAATAGCAATGACAAGAACTATGCTTAGAAGAAGGAACGCTTGGGCAACAACACCTGGGGTTCTGGTGAGCATCCTGAAACAACAAAAAGGGATACACTTAAGGAATGTGACAGGATTCAGGGATTCCGTCTTAAGGCTGGAAGCCCTGAATATCCGTTGAGACTCCTCATGAAATCTCATTTTGTCAGCTAGATTATGCTACGTGAAAATTCCGTGTTCTCCTCAAGAACTGCCTGATGTTTTGCTACCACTAACTTTTTATTGTCTAGAAGGGGTGTGTCAATATTGTCATGTTAATGATGCCAGATTTCACCCTCAGGTGCCAGTCTGCTCATTTCCCACAGTGCCTACATGTAGATGCATGCTCACCATCTCCCAGTGCCTCAGAAAATCAGAGCGATGGGCAGGCTGGGGCTAGTGCACACTCAGGATCCCATGGACACCTACAACATAGACACAACCACAGCCGTGTAGACACAATGCTGGCAGCTGCTGAGTACAGCTGGATGTTTCTGCCAGGGAGAGAAGGTCGGTGTCTATAATAGGTACAGGCTGCATCAGCAGGAAACAAAAAGGGTTTTTTGAACACTGAAGTGGGCATCTTTCTTCTAACTGCTGATGTGTTCATGAAGTATGTTTGTGTGCACGTGTGCGTGCATATTAATGTGAAGGCTGTTATTATCACTCTGCACTACACATAAAATACTGTTTAATTCACAGATCTTGCAATGAAAAGTCACTAAATTAAGTAAATCTAACATGTAGTTATGTTAGACAAACCCAAAGATGACACGAAACATGCATGCTGATGATAAGGCTCTTTATATGTTCATTTCCTCTAAGAAATGTTTTCTAGAATTCAGATGTGGTTTACGTTTCTTGTAATTTCTGTTCATCCTTTATTTTTGCATGTCCCTGTCCGACAGCTCTTCACTCCAACAGGCCTTTCGGTACTTCCAAGTACTGACAATCCCCATATCAAAAATTCTTATGCTCTACAGGGTTTGAGGAGGAAAGAGGTGGCTGATGAGAGATGGCAAGCTTAGAACTGTCAGAAGAACACAAAATGACGAACTTTCCTGCCTTTCTCATTTGCAGAAACCAGTTATTTTGCTACAGAAATAAGAAGCTAGCCTGGTGTGAACTATCCTGACTCCCATCTCCCACACTGATGGTGGAGTATACCGGTGGCTGTTCAGGGCTGCCCTGCCATTTCAGCAATGGCCAGTGCCAGTCTGTGCTGAGGACAGGAGCTAAAAGGTGGTCTATAGTCCACAGCCACAGCACGCTGGGTCAGCACCGTTAGACCTGCAACACATGGTCTCCTTAGCTCCATCCAGAGCCAAAGGCCTGAGGGAAAAGGCAGAACAAATGCTTCTTCACACAGTTTCCATATTCTAAACCCCATGGGTTCTTCAGCCTGTGCACCCATGGTCCAACATCTATGTTCATATTCAAAAGAGAAGCAAGTTAGTAGTTTTGTTCTGGGACTAGCTTCACTCTGAGCTTTGCCTAGTGCTGCTGCTTTCCTTCTTTGTCTTCTGATTTCTGTTGTGAAATCTAGCTCAGATTGGCTTTTGGAAACTCTTTATTTCAGCCTGACACATCTCACTTCCAGAACGTCATTTTTTATACTCCTTAACCCCCTTTTCTAAATCCATATGGGCTACCTGTTTACCACCAATCTACTCTTCCAATACTTTCCTTTCTTGGCTTGGTAATAGCTTTATTATCTTAATGATCAGCCAGTTTTAAGCGAAAATTACCAGCCACACTGATGATTTACTTACCGTTGTCCACTGCTTTACTATAAAAGGCATTTAAACATCATGTACACTATGTATAAACAACAGAATAAAATCTTATTTTTACTATTAGAAAATAAGTTAGCACCTAAGATGAATTCTCACTGTAACCTGTGGATGATGTCTGGGCATACTAATTAGAAGCAGTTATACAGATCAATTCATTTTTTAAAAAAGACAGAAGATTTTAACTATACATTTATGAATAACCATCTGGATAAAATACTTGTCTTTAGGGGGAGGAAAGAAAATCTTTATCTTTCAACTGTACACAGTGCTATCTGTAGCTGTAAAGTGACTGAAAGAAAACTATCTGTTTGTGACTTAATATATACTAGTCACTCCTGGATCAGAGTGCTGATGCTCAACACTAGGAAAAAATAAGATTACCAAAGAAAAAAACACTCAGGGCAAATGACTTTTTGAAAAACTAAAGTGTTACTAAAGAGCAAAGCAATAGCCACTATTATACTATTAACACTTAAGAACACCCATGACAACTGCTGAAATATTTTCTGCTGAGTCTGTTTCTAAAATAGAAATTGAAATCTTGGTTTGTTGAATTTCTCATGTGCTTCCCTAGTACTGGGATTTGTCTTTATCAGAGATTATTTCTCTTTTCAAAAATCTTTTTTGACAGGAAGCATACTGAGTAAGAGAGATCTCTTAATACATTCCTCATACAATCTTGTCCCATCGGCAATCAGGCCAATTTCATCAAAGAATCTGTAAATCCTGATTTAAGCAACAGCCTCTGTGTCAGAAGGACACTTTACACTCCATGCCCACTTGAATTTGTCACACAGTTGACATCTTCACTATCGGAATTGTGCAAGACGCTGCAAGATTTCACATAACTGGATCAGAAGCACAGGGCTGTATTTACTGTTAGCTACACTCATCGAAGTCTCACACACATACCAGGCAATACAGTCATACTTGCCCATTCACTGAAATCTGTAGAGATAGATACCAGAGTGAATGAGTTCATTCACTCCACAGTTTAAACAGAGTTGCAACAGAAGTAACTCTTGCTAACAGTATCAGCAAAAAGCCCAATAAAAGATTTTAACGAAATATCAAAAAGCAGTTGCATTATTAAAACAACATCATCCTGAAGCAAGAAACAGCACAAATATGTATTTTCCACATCCAATTAGGTCCACTGGGCCACACAGGAGCATACTGGAAGGATCACTTTCTACACCTTATTTCAAAAGGAATTCCTGTCTGCAAAGTAAAATGGTCTAGACTTCTTCGTGCCACCAACATGTTGAGATTAACTAGGTAAATACACATCTGTATGAATGACTGCGTATTATACGTTGAAATTCCTTTTCCCGAGTTACCTGAAATACCAAACCCTCTTTATTTTAGGTACTGACCTGTTTGTTCATAGGGTGGGTAGGCAAGCACCGTAAATATCTTTCTTCACGCTGCAACTGGGAGAGATGCAAAGACGTTAGCGTTTATTTAGAAGTGCTCTGTAAGTGACTGTTTTTCAAACGCTGAAAAAAAAGCCCCAAAACACCAAAACCCCAGCACCTGCAGCATTTCAAAACCCACAATGAAAACCTGAGAGGAGGTTTCACAGGCCTTCCTTGGAGGACAAATTAAGTAAAAACAAGCACATGGAGCCCAAATCAGCGGCTGAACCTCAGAGCTTTCCTTCAGCTCACCGTCGTCCCGGGTGAGGAATCTTCACGCAACGACTGTGATTTTGCGAGAACGCACAAAGTTTTCCCCCAAAAAACCCGCGGAGAGACGGAGGGACAGCCCAACCC